>NC_091153.1:1891079-2004286 GCF_040958095.1 Procambarus clarkii | reverse complement strand
AAACAGAACTTCTCCCCTTTTCAATATCTTACTTAGTATTTTAACGGGAAACAAATAGTTGATTGAAAATGAAGTATTTAATGTTAATTTCTAATCAATTATGTGTTTGCATCATTTTCATCGTATATTTAATGAATTATTAACAATAAACTGAAAATTCACAAAAACGTGGAAAAACGGAAAAATATTGCCTAATTCAATGATATTTTGTTTAAATCACATAAAGGAAAAGAGGATGATAAACGTCAAAATATTGCTAAATTCAATGATTTTTAGTACAAAACAAGACGTAAGAAAACTTGCTTAGAAATGCAATATTAAGCGAAATTCTCAGATTTAAGGACAAATCACATATCGTGAGAAAACATGAAGTATTATCGAAATATTGGTAAAAATGAATATATTTACGCACAATTACACTACATGAAAAACTTGAAGAAAATCGATATAATACCAAATTCGAGAATTTTAACTTCAAATCATAAAGCGAGGTTCCATATTATTTAGATCCTAGAAAAGACATATAATGATGTTGTTTCCAATACAAATAATAAAAATCAATGTTTTTTCATTAAAATACTCTAAAATATTTCTGATTTTCCGTTTATATTACCGATGGAAGACGTACACGTTAAACCGCTCCAATCCGGCTGAAACGTCGATATATGCAATAAAAACAGAACTTCTCTCCTTTTCAATATCTTACTCAGTATTTTAACGAGAAACAAATTGTTGATTGAAAATGAAGTATTTAATGTTAATTTCTAATCAATTATGTGTTTTATCATTTTTACCATATATATAATGAATTATTAACAATAAACTGAAAATTCACAAAAACGTGGAAAAACGGCAAAATATTGCCTAATTCGATGATATTTTGTTTATGACACATAAAGGAAAAGGGGATGATAAACGTCAAAATATTGCTATATTCGATGATTTTTAGTACGACACATAATGCAAGAAAACTTGCCTAAAATGTAATATTATGCGAAATTCTGATATATAAAGGTTAAATCACATATCGTGATACTACATGAAATAGCATCGAAATATTAGTAAAGACGAATATATTCACGTGATGTCACACTACATAAAAAACGTGAACTAAATCGCTCTATTACCTTACATGAGGATTTTAACTTTAAATCATAAACCGATGTTTCGTATTATTTAGATCCTAGAAAAGACATATAAAAATGTTGTTTCCAATACAAATGATAAAAATCGATGTGTTTTCATTGGAATTAACTAAAATGTTCCTGATTTTCCGGTTATATTACCGATGGAAGATGTACACGTAAAACCGCTCTAAACCGGCTGAAACGTCGATATATGCAATAAAAACAGAACTTCTCCCATTTTCAATATCTCACTCAGTATTTTAACGAGAAACAAATAGTTGATTGAAAATGAAGTATTTAATGTTAATTTCTAATCAATTATGTGTTTGCATCATTTTCATCGTATATTTAATGAATTATTAACAATAAACTGAAAATTCACAAAAACGTGGAAAACGGCAAAATATTGCCTAATTCGATGATATTTTGTTTAAATCACATAAAGGAAAAGAGGATGATAAACGTCAAAATATTGCTAAATTCAATGATTTTTAGTACAAAACAAGACGTAAAAAAACTTGCTTAGAAATGCAATACTAAGCGAAATTCTCAGATTTAAGGACAAATCACATATCGTGAGAAAACATGAAGTATTATCGAAATATTGGTAAAAATGAATATATTTACGTACAATTACACTACATGAAAAACGTGAAGAAAATCGCTATATTACCATATTTGAGAATTTTAACTTCAAATCATAAAGCGAGGTTCCATATTATTTAGATCCTAGAAAAGACGTATAATGATGTTGTTTCCAATACAAATAATAGAAATCAATGTTTTTTCATTAAAATACTCTAAAATATTTCTGATTTTCCGTTTATATTACCAATAAAAGACGTTCACGTAAAACCGCTCCAATCCGGCTGAAACGTCGATAAATGCAATAAAAACAGAACTTCTCTCCTTTTCAATATCTTACTCAGTATTTTAACGAGAAACAAATTGTTGATTGAAAATAAAGTATTTAATGTTAATTTCTAATCAATTATGTGTTTGCATCATTTTTACCATATATATAATAAACTATTACCAATAAACTGAAAATTCACAAAAACGTGGAAAAACGGAGAAATATTGCCTAATTCGATGATATTTTGTTTATATCACATAAAGGAAAAGGGGGACTATAAACGTCAAAATATTGCTACATTCGATGATTTTTAGTTCGAAACAAAATGCCAGAAAACGTGCTTAAATTGCAATATTATGCAAAATTCTGATATATAAAGGCCAAATCACATATCGTGATACTACATGAAATAGTATCGAAATATTAGTAAAAACGAATATATTCACGTGATGTCACACTACATAAAAAACGTGAACAAAATCGCTCTATTACCTTATTTGAGGATTTTAACTTCAAATCAAAATCGATTTTCGTATTATTTAGATCCTAGAAAAGACATATAAAAATGTTGTTTCCAATACAAATGATAAAAATCAATGTATTTTCATTATAATTAACTAAAATGTTCCTGATTTTCCGGTTATATTACCGATGGAAGATGTACACGTAAACCCGCTCTAATCCGGCTGAAACGTCGATATATGCAATAAAAACAGAACTTCTCCCCTTTTCAATATCTTACTCAGTATTTTAACGAGAAACAAATAGTTGATTGAAAATGAAGTATTTAATGTTAATTTCTAATCAATTATGTGTTTGCATCATTTTCATTGTATATATAATGAATTATTAACAATAAACTGAAAATTCACAAAAACGTGGAAAACGGCAAAATATTGCCTAATTCGATGATATTTTGTTTAAATCACATAAAGGAAAAGAGGATGACATACGTCAAAATATTGCTAAATTCAATGATTTTTAGTACAAAACAAGACGTAAGAAAACTTGCTTAAAAGTGCAATATTAAGCGAAATTCTCAGATTTAAGGACAAATCATTTATCGTGAGAAAACATGAAGTATTATCGAAATATTGTTAACAATGAATATATTACGTACAATTACACTACATGAAACACGTGAAGAAAATCGCTATATTACCATATTTGAGGATTTTAACTTCAAATCATAAAGCGAGGTTCCATATTATTTAGATCCTAGAAAAGACATATAAAGATGTTGTTTCCAATACAAATTATAAAAATCAATGTGTTTTCATTAAAATACTCTAAAATGTTCCTGATTTTCCGTTGATATTACCGATGAAAGATGTACATGTAAAACCGCTCTAATCCGGCTGAAACGTCGATATATGCAATAAAAACAGAACTTCTGCCCTTTTCAATATCTTACTTAGTATTTTAACGAGAAACAAATAGTTGATTGAAAATGAAGTATTTAATGTTAATTTCTAATCAATTATGTGTTTGCATCATTTTCATCGTATATTTAATGAATTATTAACAATAAACTGAAAATTCACAAAAGCGTGGAAAAACGGAAAAATATTGCCTAATTCAATGATATTTTGTTTAAATCACATAAAGGAAAAGAGGATGATAAACGTCAAAATATTGCTAAATTCAATGATTTTTAGTACAAAACAAGACGTAAGAAAACTTGCTTAGAAATGCAATATTAAGCGAAATTCTCAGATTTAAGGACAAATCACATATCGTGAGAAAACATGAAGTATTATCGAAATATTGGTAAAAATGAATATATTTACGCACAATTACACTACATGAAAAACGTGAAGAAAATCGCTATAATACCATATTCGAGAATTTTAACTTCAAATCATAAAGCGAGGTTCCATATTATTTAGATTCTAGAAAAGACATATAATGATGTTGTTTCCAATACAAATAATAAAAATCAATGTTTTTTCATTAAAATACTCTAAAATATTTCTGATTTTCCGTTTATATTACCGATGGAAGACGTACACGTTAAACCGCTCCAATCCGGCTGAAACGTCGATATATGCAATAAAAACAGAACTTCTCTCCTTTTCAATATCTTACTCAGTATTTTAACGAGAAACAAATTGTTGATTGAAAATGAAGTATTTAATGTTAATTTCTAATCAATTATGTGTTTTATCATTTTTACCATATATATAATGAATTATTAACAATAAACTGAAAATTCACAAAAACGTGGAAAAACGGCAAAATATTGCCTAATTCGATGATATTTTGTTTATGACACATAAAGGAAAAGGGGATGATAAACGTCAAAATATTGCTATATTCGATGATTTTTAGTACGAAACATAATGCAAGAAAACTTGCCTAAAATGTAATATTATGCGAAATTCTGATATATAAAGGTTAAATCACATATCGTGATACTACATGAAATAGCATCGAAATATTAGTAAAGACGAATATATTCAAGTGATGTCACACTACATAAAAAACGTGAACTAAATCGCTCTATTACCTTACATGAGGATTTTAACTTTAAATCATAAACCGATGTTTCGTATTATTTAGATCCTAGAAAAGACATATAAAAATGTTGTTTCCAATACAAATGATAAAAATCGATGTGTTTTCATTGGAATTAACTAAAATGTTCCTGATTTTCCGGTTATATTACCGATGGAAGATGTACACGTAAAACCGCTCTAAACCGGCTGAAACGTCGATATATGCAATAAAAAGAGAACTTCTCCCCTTTTCAATATCTTACTCAGTATTTTAACGAGAAACAAATAGTTGATTGAAAATGAAGTATTTAATGTTAATTTCTAATCAATTATGTGTTTGCATCATTTTCATCGTATATTTAATGAATTATTAACAATAAACTGAAAATTCACAAAAACGTGGAAAACGGCAAAATATTGCCTAATTCGATGATATTTTGTTTAAATCACATAAAGGAAAAGAGGATGATAAACGTCAAAATATTGCTAAATTCAATGATTTTTAGTACAAAACAAGACGTAAGAAAACTTGCTTAGAAATGCAATATTAAGCGAAATTCTCAGATTTAAGGACAAATCACATATCGTGAGAAAACATGAAGTATTATCGAAATATTGATAAAAATGAATATATTTACGTACAATTACACTACATGAAAAACGTGAAGAAAATCGCTATATTACCATATTTGAGAATTTTAACTTCAAATCATAAAGCGAGGTTCCATATTATTTAGATCCTAGAAAAGACATATAATGATGTTGTTTCTAATACAAATAATAGAAATCAATGTTTTTTCATTAAAATACTATAAAATATTTCTGATTTTCCGTTTATATTACCAATAAAAGACGTACACGTAAAACCGCTCCAATCCGGCTGAATCGTCGATATATGGAATAAAAACAGAACTTCTCTCCTTTTCAATATCTAACTCAGTTTTTTAACGAAAAACAAATTGTTGATTGAAAATGAAGTATTTAATGTTAATTTCTAATCAATTATGTGTTTGCATCATTTTCATCGTATATTTAATGAATTATTAACAATAAACTGAAAATTCACAAAAACGTGGAAAAACGGAAAAATATTGCCTAATTCAATGATATTTTGTTTAAATCACATAAAGGAAAAGAAGATGATAAACGTCAAAATATTGCTAAATTCAATGATTTTTAGTACAAAACAAGACGTAAGAAAACTTGCTTAGAAATGCAATATTAAGCGAAATTCTCAGATTTAAGGACAAATCACATATCGTGAGAAAACATGAAGTATTATCGAAATATTGGTAAAAATGAATATATTTACGCACAATTACACTACATGAAAAACGTGAAGAAAATCGCTATAATACCATATTCGAGAATTTTAACTTCAAATCATAAAGCGAGGTTCCATATTATTTAGATCCTAGAAAAGACATATAATGATGTTGTTTCCAATACAAATAATAAAAATCAATGTTTTTTCATTAAAATACTCTAAAATATTTCTGATTTTCCGTTTATATTACCGATGGAAGACGTACACGTTAAACCGCTCCAATCCGGCTGAAACGTCGATATATGCAATAAAAACAGAACTTCTCTCCTTTTCAATATCTTACTCAGTATTTTAACGAGAAACAAATTGTTGATTGAAAATGAAGTATTTAATGTTAATTTCTAATCAATTATGTGTTTTATCATTTTTACCATATATATAATGAATTATTAACAATAAACTGAAAATTCACAAAAACGTGGAAAAACGGCAAAATATTGCCTAATTCGATGATATTTTGTTTATGACACATAAAGGAAAAGGGGATGATAAACGTCAAAATATTGCTATATTCGATGATTTTTAGTACGAAACATAATGCAAGAAAACTTGCCTAAAATGTAATATTATGCGAAATTCTGATATATAAAGGTTAAATCACATATCGTGATACTACATGAAATAGCATCGAAATATTAGTAAAGACGAATATATTCAAGTGATGTCACACTACATAAAAAACGTGAACTAAATCGCTCTATTACCTTACATGAGGATTTTAACTTTAAATCATAAACCGATGTTTCGTATTATTTAGATCCTAGAAAAGACATATAAAAATGTTGTTTCCAATACAAATGATAAAAATCGATGTGTTTTCATTGGAATTAACTAAAATGTTCCTGATTTTCCGGTTATATTACCGATGGAAGATGTACACGTAAAACCGCTCTAAACCGGCTGAAACGTCGATATATGCAATAAAAAGAGAACTTCTCCCCTTTTCAATATCTTACTCAGTATTTTAACGAGAAACAAATAGTTGATTGAAAATGAAGTATTTAATGTTAATTTCTAATCAATTATGTGTTTGCATCATTTTCATCGTATATTTAATGAATTATTAACAATAAACTGAAAATTCACAAAAACGTGGAAAACGGCAAAATATTGCCTAATTCGATGATATTTTGTTTAAATCACATAAAGGAAAAGAGGATGATAAACGTCAAAATATTGCTAAATTCAATGATTTTTAGTACAAAACAAGACGTAAGAAAACTTGCTTAGAAATGCAATATTAAGCGAAATTCTCAGATTTAAGGACAAATCACATATCGTGAGAAAACATGAAGTATTATCGAAATATTGGTAAAAATGAATATATTTACGCACAATTACACTACATGAAAAACGTGAAGAAAATCGCTATAATACCATATTCGAGAATTTTAACTTCAAATCATAAAGCGAGGTTCCATATTATTTAGATTCTAGAAAAGACATATAATGATGTTGTTTCCAATACAAATAATAAAAATCAATGTTTTTTCATTAAAATACTCTAAAATATTTCTGATTTTCCGTTTATATTACCGATGGAAGACGTACACGTTAAACCGCTCCAATCCGGCTGAAACGTCGATATATGCAATAAAAACAGAACTTCTCTCCTTTTCAATATCTTACTCAGTATTTTAACGAGAAACAAATTGTTGATTGAAAATGAAGTATTTAATGTTAATTTCTAATCAATTATGTGTTTTATCATTTTTACCATATATATAATGAATTATTAACAATAAACTGAAAATTCACAAAAACGTGGAAAAACGGCAAAATATTGCCTAATTCGATGATATTTTGTTTATGACACATAAAGGAAAAGGGGATGATAAACGTCAAAATATTGCTATATTCGATGATTTTTAGTACGAAACATAATGCAAGAAAACTTGCCTAAAATGTAATATTATGCGAAATTCTGATATATAAAGGTTAAATCACATATCGTGATACTACATGAAATAGCATCGAAATATTAGTAAAGACGAATATATTCAAGTGATGTCACACTACATAAAAAACGTGAACTAAATCGCTCTATTACCTTACATGAGGATTTTAACTTTAAATCATAAACCGATGTTTCGTATTATTTAGATCCTAGAAAAGACATATAAAAATGTTGTTTCCAATACAAATGATAAAAATCGATGTGTTTTCATTGGAATTAACTAAAATGTTCCTGATTTTCCGGTTATATTACCGATGGAAGATGTACACGTAAAACCGCTCTAAACCGGCTGAAACGTCGATATATGCAATAAAAAGAGAACTTCTCCCCTTTTCAATATCTTACTCAGTATTTTAACGAGAAACAAATAGTTGATTGAAAATGAAGTATTTAATGTTAATTTCTAATCAATTATGTGTTTGCATCATTTTCATCGTATATTTAATGAATTATTAACAATAAACTGAAAATTCACAAAAACGTGGAAAACGGCAAAATATTGCCTAATTCGATGATATTTTGTTTAAATCACATAAAGGAAAAGAGGATGATAAACGTCAAAATATTGCTAAATTCAATGATTTTTAGTACAAAACAAGACGTAAGAAAACTTGCTTAGAAATGCAATATTAAGCGAAATTCTCAGATTTAAGGACAAATCACATATCGTGAGAAAACATGAAGTATTATCGAAATATTGGTAAAAATGAATATATTTACGCACAATTACACTACATGAAAAACGTGAAGAAAATCGCTATAATACCATATTCGAGAATTTTAACTTCAAATCATAAAGCGAGGTTCCATATTATTTAGATTCTAGAAAAGACATATAATGATGTTGTTTCCAATACAAATAATAAAAATCAATGTTTTTTCATTAAAATACTCTAAAATATTTCTGATTTTCCGTTTATATTACCGATGGAAGACGTACACGTTAAACCGCTCCAATCCGGCTGAAACGTCGATATATGCAATAAAAACAGAACTTCTCTCCTTTTCAATATCTTACTCAGTATTTTAACGAGAAACAAATTGTTGATTGAAAATGAAGTATTTAATGTTAATTTCTAATCAATTATGTGTTTTATCATTTTTACCATATATATAATGAATTATTAACAATAAACTGAAAATTCACAAAAACGTGGAAAAACGGCAAAATATTGCCTAATTCGATGATATTTTGTTTATGACACATAAAGGAAAAGGGGATGATAAACGTCAAAATATTGCTATATTCGATGATTTTTAGTACGAAACATAATGCAAGAAAACTTGCCTAAAATGTAATATTATGCGAAATTCTGATATATAAAGGTTAAATCACATATCGTGATACTACATGAAATAGCATCGAAATATTAGTAAAGACGAATATATTCAAGTGATGTCACACTACATAAAAAACGTGAACTAAATCGCTCTATTACCTTACATGAGGATTTTAACTTTAAATCATAAACCGATGTTTCGTATTATTTAGATCCTAGAAAAGACATATAAAAATGTTGTTTCCAATACAAATGATAAAAATCGATGTGTTTTCATTGGAATTAACTAAAATGTTCCTGATTTTCCGGTTATATTACCGATGGAAGATGTACACGTAAAACCGCTCTAAACCGGCTGAAACGTCGATATATGCAATAAAAAGAGAACTTCTCCCCTTTTCAATATCTTACTCAGTATTTTAACGAGAAACAAATAGTTGATTGAAAATGAAGTATTTAATGTTAATTTCTAATCAATTATGTGTTTGCATCATTTTCATCGTATATTTAATGAATTATTAACAATAAACTGAAAATTCACAAAAACGTGGAAAACGGCAAAATATTGCCTAATTCGATGATATTTTGTTTAAATCACATAAAGGAAAAGAGGATGATAAACGTCAAAATATTGCTAAATTCAATGATTTTTAGTACAAAACAAGACGTAAGAAAACTTGCTTAGAAATGCAATATTAAGCGAAATTCTCAGATTTAAGGACAAATCACATATCGTGAGAAAACATGAAGTATTATCGAAATATTGATAAAAATGAATATATTTACGTACAATTACACTACATGAAAAACGTGAAGAAAATCGCTATATTACCATATTTGAGAATTTTAACTTCAAATCATAAAGCGAGGTTCCATATTATTTAGATCCTAGAAAAGACATATAATGATGTTGTTTCCAATACAAATAATAGAAATCAATGTTTTTTCATTAAAATACTATAAAATATTTCTGATTTTCCGTTTATATTACCAATAAAAGACGTACACGTAAAACCGCTCCAATCCGGCTGAATCGTCGATATATGGAATAAAAACAGAACTTCTCTCCTTTTCAATATCTAACTCAGTTTTTTAACGAAAAACAAATTGTTGATTGAAAATGAAGTATTTAATGTTAATTTCTAATCAATTATGTGTTTGCATCATTTTCATCGTATATTTAATGAATTATTAACAATAAACTGAAAATTCACAAAAACGTGGAAAAACGGAAAAATATTGCCTAATTCAATGATATTTTGTTTAAATCACATAAAGGAAAAGAAGATGATAAACGTCAAAATATTGCTAAATTCAATGATTTTTAGTACAAAACAAGACGTAAGAAAACTTGCTTAGAAATGCAATATTAAGCGAAATTCTCAGATTTAAGGACAAATCACATATCGTGAGAAAACATGAAGTATTATCGAAATATTGGTAAAAATGAATATATTTACGCACAATTACACTACATGAAAAACGTGAAGAAAATCGCTATAATACCATATTCGAGAATTTTAACTTCAAATCATAAAGCGAGGTTCCATATTATTTAGATCCTAGAAAAGACATATAATGATGTTGTTTCCAATACAAATAATAAAAATCAATGTTTTTTCATTAAAATACTCTAAAATATTTCTGATTTTCCGTTTATATTACCGATGGAAGACGTACACGTTAAACCGCTCCAATCCGGCTGAAACGTCGATATATGCAATAAAAACAGAACTTCTCTCCTTTTCAATATCTTACTCAGTATTTTAACGAGAAACAAATTGTTGATTGAAAATGAAGTATTTAATGTTAATTTCTAATCAATTATGTGTTTTATCATTTTTACCATATATATAATGAATTATTAACAATAAACTGAAAATTCACAAAAACGTGGAAAAACGGCAAAATATTGCCTAATTCGATGATATTTTGTTTATGACACATAAAGGAAAAGGGGATGATAAACGTCAAAATATTGCTATATTCGATGATTTTTAGTACGAAACATAATGCAAGAAAACTTGCCTAAAATGTAATATTATGCGAAATTCTGATATATAAAGGTTAAATCACATATCGTGATACTACATGAAATAGCATCGAAATATTAGTAAAGACGAATATATTCAAGTGATGTCACACTACATAAAAAACGTGAACTAAATCGCTCTATTACCTTACATGAGGATTTTAACTTTAAATCATAAACCGATGTTTCGTATTATTTAGATCCTAGAAAAGACATATAAAAATGTTGTTTCCAATACAAATGATAAAAATCGATGTGTTTTCATTGGAATTAACTAAAATGTTCCTGATTTTCCGGTTATATTACCGATGGAAGATGTACACGTAAAACCGCTCTAAACCGGCTGAAACGTCGATATATGCAATAAAAAGAGAACTTCTCCCCTTTTCAATATCTTACTCAGTATTTTAACGAGAAACAAATAGTTGATTGAAAATGAAGTATTTAATGTTAATTTCTAATCAATTATGTGTTTGCATCATTTTCATCGTATATTTAATGAATTATTAACAATAAACTGAAAATTCACAAAAACGTGGAAAACGGCAAAATATTGCCTAATTCGATGATATTTTGTTTAAATCACATAAAGGAAAAGAGGATGATAAACGTCAAAATATTGCTAAATTCAATGATTTTTAGTACAAAACAAGACGTAAGAAAACTTGCTTAGAAATGCAATATTAAGCGAAATTCTCAGATTTAAGGACAAATCACATATCGTGAGAAAACATGAAGTATTATCGAAATATTGATAAAAATGAATATATTTACGTACAATTACACTACATGAAAAACGTGAAGAAAATCGCTATATTACCATATTTGAGAATTTTAACTTCAAATCATAAAGCGAGGTTCCATATTATTTAGATCCTAGAAAAGACATATAATGATGTTGTTTCCAATACAAATAATAGAAATCAATGTTTTTTCATTAAAATACTATAAAATATTTCTGATTTTCCGTTTATATTACCAATAAAAGACGTACACGTAAAACCGCTCCAATCCGGCTGAAACGTCGATATATGGAATAAAAACAGAACTTCTCTCCTTTTCAATATCTAACTCAGTTTTTTAACGAAAAACAAATTGTTGATTGAAAATGAAGTATTTAATGTTAATTTCTAATCAATTATGTGTTTGCATCATTTTCATCGTATATTTAATGAATTATTAACAATAAACTGAAAATTCACAAAAACGTGGAAAAACGGAAAAATATTGCCTAATTCAATGATATTTTGTTTAAATCACATAAAGGAAAAGAAGATGATAAACGTCAAAATATTGCTAAATTCAATGATTTTTAGTACAAAACAAGACGTAAGAAAACTTGCTTAGAAATGCAATATTAAGCGAAATTCTCAGATTTAAGGACAAATCACATATCGTGAGAAAACATGAAGTATTATCGAAATATTGGTAAAAATGAATATATTTACGCACAATTACACTACATGAAAAACGTGAAGAAAATCGCTATAATACCATATTCGAGAATTTTAACTTCAAATCATAAAGCGAGGTTCCATATTATTTAGATCCTAGAAAAGACATATAATGATGTTGTTTCCAATACAAATAATTAAAATCAATGTTTTTTCATTAAAATACTCTAAAATATTTCTGATTTTCCGTTTATATTACCGATGGAAGACGTACACGTTAAACCGCTCCAATCCGGCTGAAACGTCGATATATGCAATAAAAACAGAACTTCTCTCCTTTTCAATATCTTACTCAGTATTTTAACGAGAAAGAAATTGTTGATTGAAAATGAAGTATTTAATGTTAATTTCTAATCAATTATGTGTTTTATCATTTTTACCATATATATAATGAATTATTAACAATAAACTGAAAATTCACAAAAACGTGGAAAAACGGCAAAATATTGCCTAATTCGATGATATTTTGTTTATGACACATAAAGGAAAAGGGGATGATAAACGTCAAAATATTGCTATATTCGATGATTTTTAGTACGAAACATAATGCAAGAAAACTTGCCTAAAATGTAATATTATGCGAAATTCTGATATATAAAGGTTAAATCACATATCGTGATACTACATGAAATAGCATCGAAATATTAGTAAAGACGAATATATTCAAGTGATGTCACACTACATAAAAAACGTGAACTAAATCGCTCTATTACCTTACATGAGGATTTTAACTTTAAATCATAAACCGATGTTTCGTATTATTTAGATCCTAGAAAAGACATATAAAAATGTTGTTTCCAATACAAATGATAAAAATCAATGTATTTTCATTAGAATTAACTAAAATGTTCCTGATTTTCCGGTTATATTACCGATGGAAGATGTACACGTAAACCCGCTCTAATCCGGCTGAAACGTCGATATATGCAATAAAAACAGAACTTCTCCCCTTTTCAATATCTTACTCAGTATTTTAACGAGAAACAAATAGTTAAAAACGTGGAAAAACGGAAAAATATTGCCTAATTCGATGATATTTTGTTTATATCACATAAAGGAAAAGGGGATGATAAACGTCAAAATATTGCTATATTCGATGATTTTTAGTACGAAACAAAATGCAAGAAAACTTGCTTAAAATGCAATATTATGCGGAATTCTGATATTTAAAAGCCAAATCACATATCGTGATACTACATGAAATAGTATCGAAATATTAGTAAAAATTAATATATTCACGTGATACCACACTACATAAAAAACGTGAACAAAATCGCTCGATACCTTATTTGAGGATTTTTACGTCAAATCATAAATCGATGTTTCGTATTATTTAGATCCTAGAAAAGACATATAAAAATGTTGTTTCCAATACAAATGATAAAAATCAATGTGTTTTCATTAGAATTAACTAAAATGTTCCTGATTTTCCGGTTATATTACCGATGGAAGATGTACACGTAAAACCGCTCTAAACCGGCTGAAACGTCGATATATGCAATAAAAACAGAACTTCTCCCCTTTTCAATATATTACTCAGTATTTTAACGAGAAACAAATAGTTGATTGAAAATGAAGTATTTAATGTTAAATTCTAATCAATTATGTGTTTGCATCATTTTCATCGTATATATAATGAATTATTAACAATAAACTGAAAATTCACAAAAACGTGGAAAACGGCAAAATATTGCCTAATTCGATGATATTTTGTTTAAATCACATAAAGGAAAAGAGGATGATAAACGTCAAAATATTGCTAAATTCAATGATTTTTAGTACAAAACAAGACGTAAGAAAACTTGCTTAGAAATGCAATATTAAGCGAAATTCTCAGATTTAAGGACAAATCAAATATCGTGAGAAAACATGAAGTATTATCGAAATATTGGTAAAAATGAATATATTTACGTACAATTACACTACATGAAACACGTGAAGAAAATCGCTATATTACCATATTTGAGAATTTTAACTTCAAATCATAAAGCGAGGTTCCATATTATTTAGATCCTAGAAAAGACATATAATGATGTTTTTTTCCAATACAAATAATAGAAATCAATGTTTTTTCATTAAAATACTCTAAAATATTTCTGATTTTCCGTTTATATTACCAATGGAAGATGTATACGTAAAACCGCTCTAATCCGGCTGAAACGTCGATATATGCAATAAAAACAGAACTTCTCTCCTTTTCAATATCTTACTCAGTATTTTAACGAGAAACAAATTGTTGATTGAAAAAAAATTTTTAATGTTAATTTCTAATCAATTATGTGTTTGCATCATTTTTACCATATATATAATGAATTATTAACAATAAACGGAAAATTCACAAAAACGTGGAAAAACGGAAAAATATTGCCTAATTCGATGATATTTTGTTTATATCACATAAAGGAAAAGGGGATGATAAACGTCAAAATATTGCTATATTCGATGATTTTTAGTACGAAACAAAATGCAAGAAAACTTGCTTAAAATGCAATATTATGCGAAATTCTGATATTTAAAAGCCAAATCACATATCGTGATACTACATGAAATAGTATCGAAATATTAGTAAAAACGAATATATTCACGTGATGTCACACTACATAAAAAACGTGAACAAAATCGCTCTATTACCTTATTTGAGGATTTTAACTTCAAATCATAAATTGATTTTCGTATTATTTAGATCCTAGAAAAGACATATAAAAATGTTGTTTCCAATACAAATGATAAAAATCAATGTATTTTCATTAGAATTAACTAAAATGTTCCTGATTTTCCGGTTATATTACCGATGGAAGATGTACACGTAAACCCGCTCTAATCCGGCTGAAACGTCGATATATGCAATAAAAACAGAACTTCTCCCCTTTTCAATATCTTACTCAGTATTTTAACGAGAAACAAATAGTTGATTGAAAATGAAGTATTTAATGTTAATTTCTAATCAATTATGTGTTTGCATCATTTTCATGGTATATATAATGAATTATTAACAATAAACTGAAAATTCACAAAAACGTGGAAAACGGCAAAATATTGCCTAATTCGATGATATTTTGTTTAAATCACATAAAGGAAAAGAGGATGACATACGTCAAAATATTGCTAAATTCAATGATTTTTAGTACAAAACAAGACGTAAGAAAACTTGCTTAAAAGTGCAATATTCAGCGAAATTCTCAGATTTAAGGACAAATCATTTATCGTGAGAAAACATGAAGTATTATCGAAATATTGTTAACAATGAATATATTACGTACAATTACACTACATGAAACACGTGAAGAAAATCGCTATATTACCATATTTGAGGCTTTTAACTTCAAATCATAAAGCGAGGTTCCATATTATTTAGATCCTAGAAAAGACATATAAAGATGTTGTTTCCAATACAAATTATAAAAATCAATGTGTTTTCATTAAAATACTCTAAAATGTTCCTGATTTTCCGTTGATATTACCGATGAAAGATGTACACGTAAAACCGCTCTAATCCCGCTGAAACGTCGATATATGCAATAAAAACAGAACTTCTCCCCTTTTCAATATCTTACTTAGTATTTTAACGAGAAACAAATAGTTGATTGAAAATGAAGTATTTAATGTTAATTTCTAATCAATTATGTGTTTGCATCATTTTCATCGTATATTTAATGAATTATTAACAATAAACTGAAAATTCACAAAAACGTGGAAAAACGGAAAAATATTGCCTAATTCAATGATATTTTGTTTAAATCACATAAAGGATAAGAGGATGATAAACGTCAAAATATTGCTAAATTCAATGATTTTTAGTACAAAACAAGACGTAAGAAAACTTGCTTAAAATGCAATATTAAGCGAAATTCTCAGATTTAAGGACAAATCACATATCGTGAGAAAACATGAAGTATTATCGAAATATTGGTAAAAATGAATATATTTACGTACAATTACACTAAATGAAAAACGTGAAGAAAATCGCTATATTACCATATTTGAGAATTTTAACTTCAAATCATAAAGCGAGGTTCCATATTATTTAGATCCTAGAAAAGACATATAATGATGTTGTTTCCAATACAAATAATATAAATCAATGTTTTTTCATTAAAATACTCTAAAATATTTCTGATTTTCCGTTTATATTACCAATAAAAGACGTACACGTAAAACCGCTCCAATCCGGCTGAAACGTCGATATATGCAATAAAAACAGAACTTCTCTCCTTTTCAATATCTTACTCAGTATTTTAACGAGAAACAAATTGTTGATTGAAAATAAAGTATTTAATGTTAATTTCTAATCAATTATGTGTTTGCATCATTTTTACCATATATATAATGAATTATTAACAATAAACTGAAAATTCACAAAAACGTGGAAAAACGGAAAAATATTGCCTAATTCGATGATATTTTGTTTATATCACATAAAGGAAAAGGGGATGATAAACGTCAAAATATTGCTATATTCGATGATTTTTAGTACGAAACAAAATGCAAGAAAACTTGCTTAAAATGCAATATTATGCGAAATTCTGATATTTAAAAGCCAAATCACATATCGTGATACTACATGAAATAGTATCGAAATATTAGTAAAAATTAATATATTCACGTGATACCACACTACATAAAAAACGTGAACAAAATCGCTCGATACCTTATTTGAGGATTTTTACGTCAAATCATAAATCGATGTTTCGTATTATTTAGATCCTAGAAAAGACATATAAAAATGTTGTTTCCAATACAAATGATAAAAATCAATGTGTTTTCATTAGAATTAACTAAAATGTTCCTGATTTTCCGGTTATATTACCGATGGAAGATGTACACGTAAAACCGCTCTAAACCGGCTGAAACGTCGATATATGCAATAAAAACAGAACTTCTCCCCTTTTCAATATCTTACTCAGTATTTTAACGAGAAACAAATAGTTGATTGAAAATGAAGTATTTAATGTTAAATTCTAATCAATTATGTGTTTGCATCATTTTCATCGTATATATAATGAATTATTAACAATAAACTGAAAATTCACAAAAACGTGGAAAACGGCAAAATATTGCCTAATTCGATGATATTTTGTTTAAATCACATAAAGCAAAAGAGGATGATGAACGTCAAAATATTGCTAAATTCAATGATTTTTAGTACAAAACAAGACGTAAGAAAACTTGCTTAGAAATGCAATATTAAGCGAAATTCTCAGATTTAAGGACAAATCACATATCGTGAGAAAACATGAAGTATTATCGAAATATTGGTAAAAATGAATATATTTACGTACGATTACACTACATGAAACACGTGAAGAAAATCGCTATATTACCATATTTGAGAATTTTAACTTCAAATCATAAAGCGAGGTTCCATATTATTTAGATCCTAGAAAAGACATATAATGATGTTGTTTCCAATACAAATAATAGAAATCAATATTTTTTCATTAAAATACTCTAAAATATTTCTGATTTTCCGTTTATATTACCAATAAAAGACGTACACGTAAAACCGCTCCAATCCGGCTGAAACGTCGATATATGCAATAAAAACAGAACTTCTCTCCTTTTCAATATCTTACTCAGTATTTTAACGAGAAACAAATTGTTGATTGAAAATGAAGTATTTAATGTTAATTTCTAATCAATTATGTGTTTGCATCATTTTCATCGTATATTTAATGAATTATTAACAATAAACTGAAAATTCACAAAAACGTGGAAAACGGCAAAATATTGCCTAATTCGATGATATTTTGTTTAAATCACATAAAGGAAAAGAAGATGATAAACGTCAAAATATTGCTAAATTCAATGATTTTTAGTACAAAACAAGACGTAAGAAAACTTGCTCAGAAATGCAATATTAAGCGAAATTCTCAGATTTAAGGACAAATCACATATCGTGAGAAAACATGAAGTATTATCGAAATATTGGTAAAAATGAATATATTTACGTACAATTACACTACATGAAAAACGTGAAGAAAATCGCTGTATTACCATATTTGAAAATTTTAACTTCAAATCATAAAGCGAGGTTCCATATTATTTAGATCCTAGAAAAGACATATAATGATGTTGTTTCCAATACAAATTATAAAAATCAATGTGTTTTCATTAAAATACTCTAAAATGTTCCTGATTTTCCGTTGATATTACCGATGAAAGATGTACACGTAAAACCGCTCTAATCCGGCTGAAACGTCGATATATGCAATAAAAACAGAACTTCTCCCCTTTTCAATATCTTACTTAGTATTTTAACGAGAAACAAATAGTTGATTGAAAATGAAGTATTTAATGTTAATTTCTAATCAATTATGTGTTTGCATCATTTTCATCGTATATTTAATGAATTATTAACAATAAACTGAAAATTCACAAAAACGTGGAAAAGCGGAAAAATATTGCCTAATTCAATGATATTTTGTTTAAATCACATAAAGGAAAAGAGGATGATAAACGTCAAAATATTGCTAAATTCAATGATTTTTAGTACAAAACAAGACGTAAGAAAACTTGCTTAGAAATGCAATATTAAGCGAAATTCTCAGATTTAAGGACAAATCACATATCGTGAGAAAACATGAAGTATTATCGAAATATTGGTAAAAATGAATATATTTACGGACAATTAAACTACATGAAAAACGTGAAGAAAATCGCTATAATACCATATTCGAGAATTTTAACTTCAAATCATAAAGCGAGGTTAAATATTATTTAGATCCTAGAAAAGACATATAATGATGTTGTTTCCAATACAAATAATAAAAATCAATGTTTTTTCATTAAAATACTCTAAAATATTTCTGATTTTCCGTTTATATTACCGATGGAAGACGTACACGTTAAACCGCTCCAATCCGGCTGAAACGTCGATATATGCAATAAAAACAGAACTTCTCTCCTTTTCAATATCTTACTCAGTATTTTAACGAGAAACAAATTGTTGATTGAAAATGAAGTATTTAATGTTAATTTCTAATCAATTATGTGTTTTATCATTTTTACCATATATATAATGAATTATTAACAATAAACTGAAAATTCACAAAAACGTGGAAAAACGGCAAAATATTGCCTAATTCGATGATATTTTGTTTATGACACATAAAGGAAAAGGGGATGATAAACGTCAAAATATTGCTATATTCGATGATTTTTAGTACGAAACATAATGCAAGAAAACTTGCCTAAAATGTAATATTATGCGAAATTCTGATATATAAAGGTTAAATCACATATCGTGATACTACATGAAATAGCATCGAAATATTAGTAAAGACGAATATATTCACGTGATGTCACACTACATAAAAAACGTGAACTAAATCGCTCTATTACCTTACATGAGGATTTTAACTTTAAATCATAAACCGATGTTTCGTATTATTTAGATCCTAGAAAAGACATAAAAATGTTGTTTCCAATACAAATGATAAAAATCGGTGTGTTTTCATTGGAATTAACTAAAATGTTCCTGATTTTCCGGTAATATTACCGATGGAAGATGTACACGTAAAACCGCTCTAAACCGGCTGAAACGTCGATATATGCAATAAAAACAGAACTTCTCCCCTTTTCAATATCTTACTCAGTATTTTAACGAGAAACAAATAGTTGATTGAAAATGAAGTATTTAATGTTAATTTCTAATCAATTATGTGTTTGCATCATTTTCATCGTATATTTAATGAATTATTAACAATATACTGAAAATTCACAAAAACGTGGAAAACGGCAAAATATTGCCTAATTCGATGATATTTTGTTTAAATCACATAAAGGAAAAGAGGATGATAAACGTCAAAATATTGCTAAATTCAATGATTTTTAGTACAAAACAAGACGTAAGAAAACTTGCTTAGAAATGCAATATTAAGCGAAATTCTCAGATTTAAGGACAAATCACATATCGTGAGAAAACATGAAGTATTATCGAAATATTGGTAAAAATGAATATATTTACGTACAATTACACTACATGAAACACGTGAAGAAAATCGCTATATTACCATATTTGAGAATTTTAACTTCAAATCATAAAGCGAGGTTCCATATTATTTAGATCCTAGAAAAGACATATAGTGATGTTTTTTCCAATACAAATAATAGAAATCAATGTTTTTTCATTAAAATACTCTAAAATATTTCTGATTTTCCGTTTATATTACCAATGGAAGATGTACACGTAAAACCGCTCTAATCCGGCTGAAACTTCGATATATGCAATAAAAACAGAACTTCTCTCCTTTTCAATATCTTACTCAGTATTTTAACGAGAAACAAATTGTTGATTGAAAATAAAGTATTTAATGTTAATTTCTAATCAATTATGTGTTTGCATCATTTTTACCATATATATAATGAATTATTAACAATAAACTGAAAATTCACAAAAACGTGGAAAAACGGAAAAATATTGCCTAATTCGATGATATTTTGTTTATATCACATAAAGGAAAAGGGGATGATAAACGTCAAAATATTGCTATATTCGATGATTTTTAGTACGAAACAAAATGCAAGGAAACTTGCTTAAAATGCAATATTATGCGAAATTCTGATATTTAAAAGCCTAATCACATATCGTGATACTACATGAAATAGTATCGAAATATTAGTAAAAACGAATATATTCACGTGATGTCACACTACATAAAAAACGTAAACAAAATCGCTCTATTACCTTATTTGAGGATTTTAACTTCAAATCATAAATTGATTTTCGTATTATTTAGATCCTAGAAAAGACATAAAAATGTTGTTTCCAATACAAATGATAAAAATCAATGTATTTTCATTAGAATTAACTAAAATGTTCCTGATTTTCCGGTTATATTACCGATGGAAGATGTACACGTAAACCCGCTCTAATCCGGCTGAAACGTCGATATATGCAATAAAAACAGAACTTCTCCCCTTTTCAATATCTTACTCAGTATTTTAACGAGAAACAAATAGTTGATTGAAAATGAAGTATTTAATGTTAATTTCTAATCAATTATGTGTTTGCATCATTTTCATGGTATATATAATGAATTATTAACAATAAACTGAAAATTCACAAAAACGTGGAAAACGGCAAAATATTGCCTAATTCGATGATATTTTGTTTAAATCACATAAAGGAAAAGAGGATGACATACGTCAAAATATTGCTAAATTCAATGATTTTTAGTCCAAACAAGACGTAAGAAAACTTGCTTAAAAGTGCAATATTAAGCGAAATTCTCAGATTTAAGGACAAATCATTTATCGTGAGAAAACATGAAGTATTATCGAAATATTGTTAACAATGAATATATTACGTACAATTACACTACATGAAACACGTGAAGAAAATCGCTATATTACCATATTTGAGGATTTTAACTTCAAATCATAAAGCGAGGTTCCATATTATTTAGATCCTAGAAAAGACATATAAAGATGTTGTTTCCATTACAAATTATAAAAATCAATGTGTTTTCATTAAAATACTCTAAAATGTTCCTGATTTTCCGTTGATATTACCGATGAAAGATGTACACGTAAAACCGCTCTAATCCGGCTGAAACGTCGATATATGCAATAAAAACAGAACTTCTCTCCTTTTCAATATCTTACTCAGTATTTTAACGAGAAACAAATTGTTGATTGAAAATGAAGTATTTAATGTTAATTTCTAATCAATTATGTGTTTTATCATTTTTACCATATATATAATGAATTATTAACAATAAACTGAAAATTCACAAAAACGTGGAAAAACGGCAAAATATTGCCTAATTCGATGATATTTTGTTTATGACACATAAAGGAAAAGGGGATGATAAACGTCAAAATATTGCTATATTCGATGATTTTTAGTACGAAACATAATGCAAGAAAACTTGCCTAAAATGTAATATTATGCGAAATTCTGATATATAAAGGTTAAATCACATATCGTGATACTACATGAAATAGCATCGAAATATTAGTAAAGACGAATATATTCACGTGATGTCACACTACATAAAAAACGTGAACTAAATCGCTCTATTACCTTACATGAGGATTTTAACTTTAAATCATAAACCGATGTTTCGTATTATTTAGATCCTAGAAAAGACATATAAAAATGTTGTTTCCAATACAAATGATAAAAATCGGTGTGTTTTCATTGGAATTAACTAAAATGTTCCTGATTTTCCGGTAATATTACCGATGGAAGATGTACACGTAAAACCGCTCTAAACCGGCTGAAACGTCGATATATGCAATAAAAACAGAACTTCTCCCCTTTTCAATATCTTACTCAGTATTTTAACGAGAAACAAATAGTTGATTGAAAATGAAGTATTTAATGTTAATTTCTAATCAATTATGTGTTTGCATCATTTTCATCGTATATTTAATGAATTATTAACAATATACTGAAAATTCACAAAAACGTGGAAAACGGCAAAATATTGCCTAATTCGATGATATTTTGTTTAAATCACATAAAGGAAAAGAGGATGATAAACGTCAAAATATTGCTAAATTCAATGATTTTTAGTACAAAACAAGACGTAAGAAAACTTGCTTAGAAATGCAATATTAAGCGAAATTCTCAGATTTAAGGACAAATCAAATATCGTGAGAAAACATGAAGTATTATCGAAATATTGGTAAAAATGAATATATTTACGTACAATTACACTACATGAAACACGTGAAGAAAATCGCTATATTACCATATTTGAGAATTTTAACTTCAAATCATAAAGCGAGGTTCCATATTATTTAGATCCTAGAAAAGACATATAATGATGTTTTTTCCAATACAAATAATAGAAATCAATGTTTTTTCATTAAAATACTCTAAAATATTTCTGATTTTCCGTTTATATTACCAATGGAAGATGTATACGTAAAACCGCTCTAATCCGGCTGAAACGTCGATATATGCAATAAAAACAGAACTTCTCTCCTTTTCAATATCTTACTCAGTATTTTAACGAGAAACAAATTGTTGATTGAAAAAAAATTTTTAATGTTAATTTCTAATCAATTATGTGTTTGCATCATTTTTACCATATATATAATGAATTATTAACAATAAACTGAAAATTCACAAAAACGTGGAAAAACGGAAAAATATTGCCTAATTCGATGATATTTTGTTTATATCACATAAAGGAAAAGGGGATGATAAACGTCAAAATATTGCTATATTCGATGATTTTTAGTACGAAACAAAATGCAAGAAAACTTGCTTAAAATGCAATATTATGCGAAATTCTGATATTTAAAAGCCAAATCACATATCGTGATACTACATGAAATAGTATCGAAATATTAGTAAAAACGAATATATTCACGTGATGTCACACTACATAAAAAACGTGAACAAAATCGCTCTATTACCTTATTTGAGGATTTTAACTTCAAATCATAAATTGATTTTCGTATTATTTAGATCCTAGAAAAGACATATAAAAATGTTGTTTCCAATACAAATGATAAAAATCAATGTATTTTCATTAGAATTAACTAAAATGTTCCTGATTTTCCGGTTATATTACCGATGGAAGATGTACACGTAAACCCGCTCTAATCCGGCTGAAACGTCGATATATGCAATAAAAACAGAACTTCTCCCCTTTTCAATATCTTACTCAGTATTTTAACGAGAAACAAATAGTTGATTGAAAATGAAGTATTTAATGTTAATTTCTAATCAATTATGTGTTTGCATCATTTTCATGGTATATATAATGAATTATTAACAATAAACTGAAAATTCACAAAAACGTGGAAAACGGCAAAATATTGCCTAATTCGATGATATTTTGTTTAAATCACATAAAGGAAAAGAGGATGACATACGTCAAAATATTGCTAAATTCAATGATTTTTAGTACAAAACAAGACGTAAGAAAACTTGCTTAAAAGTGCAATATTAAGCGAAATTCTCAGATTTAAGGACAAATCATTTATCGTGAGAAAACATGAAGTATTATCGAAATATTTTTAACAATGAATATATTACGTACAATTACACTACATGAAACACGTGAAGAAAATCGCTATATTACCATATTTGAGGCTTTTAACTTCAAATCATAAAGCGAGGTTCCATATTATTTAGATCCTAGGTAAGACATATAAAGATGTTGTTTCCAATACAAATTATAAAAATCAATGTGTTTTCATTAAAATACTCTAAAATGTTCCTGATTTTCCGTTGATATTACCGATGAAAGATGTACACGTAAAACCGCTCTAATCCCGCTGAAACGTCGATATATGCAATAAAAACAGAACTTCTCCCCTTTTCAATATCTTACTTAGTATTTTAACGAGAAACAAATAGTTGATTGAAAATGAAGTATTTAATGTTAATTTCTAATCAATTATGTGTTTGCATCATTTTCATCGTATATTTAATGAATTATTAACAATAAACTGAAAATTCACAAAAACGTGGAAAAACGGAAAAATATTGCCTAATTCAATGATATTTTGTTTAAATCACATAAAGGAAAAGAGGATGATAAACGTCAAAATATTGCTATATTCAATGATTTTTAGTACAAAACAAGACGTAAGAAAACTTGCTTAAAATGCAATATTAAGCGAAATTCTCAGATTTAAGGACAAATCACATATCGTGAGAAAACATGAAGTATTATCGAAATATTGGTAAAAATGAATATATTTACGTACAATTACACTAAATGAAAAACGTGAAGAAAATCGCTATATTACCATATTTGAGAATTTTAACTTCAAATCATAAAGCGAGGTTCCATATTATTTAGATCCTAGAAAAGACATATAATGATGTTGTTTCCAATACAAATAATAGAAATCAATGTTTTTTCATTAAAATACTCTAAAATATTTCTGATTTTCCGTTTATATTACCAATAAAAGACGTACACGTAAAACCGCTCCAATCCGGCTGAAACGTCGATATATGCAATAAAAACAGAACTTCTCTCCTTTTCAATATCTTACTCAGTATTTTAACGAGAAACAAATTGTTGATTGAAAATAAAGTATTTAATGTTAATTTCTAATCAATTATGTGTTTGCATCATTTTTACCATATATATAATGAATTATTAACAATAAACTGAAAATTCACAAAAACGTGGAAAAACGGAAAAATATTGCCTAATTCGATGATATTTTGTTTATATCACATAAAGGAAAAGGGGATGATAAACGTCAAAATATTGCTATATTCGATGATTTTTAGTACGAAACAAAATGCAAGAAAACTTGCTTAAAATGCAATATTATGCGAAATTCTGATATTTAAAAGCCAAATCACATATCGTGATACTACATGAAATAGTATCGAAATATTAGTAAAAATTAATATATTCACGTGATACCACACTACATAAAAAACGTGAACAAAATCGCTCGATACCTTATTTGAGGATTTTTACGTCAAATCATAAATCGATGTTTCGTATTATTTAGATCCTAGAAAAGACATAAAAATGTTGTTTCCAATACAAATGATAAAAATCAATGTGTTTTCATTAGAATTAACTAAAATGTTCCTGATTTTCCGGTTATATTACCGATGGAAGATGTACACGTAAAACCGCTCTAAACCGGCTGAAACGTCGATATATGCAATAAAAACAGAACTTCTCCCCTTTTCAATATCTTACTCAGTATTTTAACGAGAAACAAATAGTTGATTGAAAATGAAGTATTTAATGTTAAATTCTAATCAATTATGTGTTTGCATCATTTTCATCGTATATATAATGAATTATTAACAATAAACTGAAAATTCACAAAAACGTGGAAAACGGCAAAATATTGCCTAATTCGATGATATTTTGTTTAAATCACATAAAGGAAAAGAGGATGATAAACGTCAAAATATTGCTAAATTCAATGATTTTTAGTACAAAACAAGACGTAAGAAAACTTGCTTAGAAATGCAATATTAAGCGAAATTCTCAGATTTAAGGACAAATCACATATCGTGAGAAAACATGAAGTATTATCGAAATATTGGTAAAAATGAATATATTTACGTACGATTACACTACATGAAACACGTGAAGAAAATCGCTATATTACCATATTTGAGAATTTTAACTTCAAATCATAAAGCGAGGTTCCATATTATTTAGATCTTAGAAAAGACATATAATGATGTTTTTTCCAATACAAATAATAGAAATCAATGTTTTTTCATTAAAATACTCTAAAATATTTCTGATTTTCCGTTTATATTACCAATGGAAGATGTACACGTAAAACCTCTCTAATCCGGCTGAAACGTCGATATATGCAATAAAAACAGAACTTCTCTCCTTTTCAATATCTTACTCAGTATTTTAACGAGAAACAAATTGTTGATTGAAAATAAAGTATTTAATGTTAATTTCTAATCAATTATGTGTTTGCATCATTTTTACCATATATATAATGAATTATTAACAATAAACTGAAAATTCACAAAAACGTGGAAAAACGGAAAAATATTGCCTAATTCAATGATATTTTGTTTAAATCACATAAAGGAAAAGAGGATGATAAACGTCAAAATATTGCTAAATTCAATGATTTTTAGTACAAAACAAGACGTAAGAAAACTTGCTTAGAAATGCAATATTAAGCGAAATTCTCAGATTTAAGGACAAATCACATATCGTGAGAAAACATGAAGTATTATCGAAATATTGGTAAAAATGAATATATTTACGCACAATTACACTACATGAAAAACGTGAAGACATCGCTATAATACCATATTCGAGAATTTTAACTTCAAATCATAGAGCGAGGTTCCATATTATTTAGATCCTAGAAAAGACATATAATGATGTTGTTTCCAATACAAATAATAAAAATCAATGTTTTTTCATTAAAATACTCTAAAATATTTCTGATTTTCCGTTTATATTACCGATGGAAGACGTACACGTTAAACCGCTCCAATCCGGCTGAAACGTCGATATATGCAATAAAAACAGAACTTCTCTCCTTTTCAATATCTTACTCAGTATTTTAACGAGAAACAAATTGTTGATTGAAAATGAAGTATTTAATGTTAATTTCTAATCAATTATGTGTTTTATCATTTTTACCATATATATAATGAATTATTAACAATAAACTGAAAATTCACAAAAACGTGGAAAAACGGCAAAATATTGCCTAATTCGATGATATTTTGTTTATGACACATAAAGGAAAAGGGGATGATAAACGTCAAAATATTGCTATATTCGATGATTTTTAGTTCGAAACAAAATGCCAGAAAACTTGCCTAAAATGTAATATTATGCGAAATTCTGATATATAAAGGTTAAATCACATATCGTGATACTACATGAAATAGCATCTAAATATTTGTAAAAACGAATATATTCACGTGATGTCACACTATATAAAAAACGTGAACAAAATCGCTCTATTACCTTATTTGAGGATTTTAACTTCAAATCATAAACCGATGTTTCGTATTATTTAGATCCTAGAAAAGACATATAAAAATGTTGTTTCCAATACAAATGATAAAAATCAATGTATTTTCATTAGAATTAACTAAAATGTTCCTGATTTTCCGGTTATATTACCGATGGAAGATGTACACGTAAACCCGCTCTAATCCGGCTGAAACTTCGATATATGCAATAAAAACAGAACTTCTCCCCTTTTCAATATCTTACTCAGTATTTTAACGAGAAACAAATAGTTGATTGAAAATGAAGTATTTAATGTTAATTTCTAATCAATTATGTGTTTGCATCATTTTCATCGTATATTTAATGAATTATTAACAATAAACTGAAAATTCTCAAAAACGTGGAAAACGGCAAAATATTGCCTAATTCGATGATATTTTGTTTAAATCACATAAAGGAAAAGAGGATGATAAACGTCAAAATATTGCTAAATTCAATGATTTTTAGTACAAAACAAGACGTAAGAAAACTTGCTTAAAAGTGCAATATTAAGCGAAATTCTCAGATTTAAGGACAAATCACATATCGTGAGAAAACATGAAGTATTATCGAAATATTGGTAAAAATGAATATATTTACGTACAATTACACTACATGAAACACGTGAAGAAAATCGCTATATTACCATATTTGAGGATTTTAACTTCAAATCATAAAGCGAGGTTCCATATTATTTAGGGCATAGCATTTGATTTTTTTTTGATTTTAGGCGTCAAGATTAAGACGCCTTAATCCACTTGACCATCACGACCGGACATAATGAGGTGATAGCCGAGGCTATTTGAACCACCCCACCGCCGGCACTCGGATAGTAATCTTGGGCATAGCATTTTATCAATTCACCTCATTCTTTGGGGCACACGTGAGGAACACAAATGCGAACAAGCCTGAATGGTCCCCAGGACAATATGTAACTGAAAACTCACACCCCAGAAGTGACTCGAACCTATACTCCCAGGAGCAACGCAACTGGTATGTACAAGACGCCTTAATCCACTTGACCATCACGACCGGACATAATGAGGTGATAGCCGAGGCTATTTGAACCACCCCACCGCCGGCACTCGGATAGTAATCTTGGGCATAGCATTTTACCAAATCACCTCATTCTTTGGGGCACACGTGAGGAACACAAATGCGAACAAGCCTGAATGGTCCCCAGGACAATATGCAACTGAAAACTCACACCCCAGAAGTGACTCGAACCCATACTCCCAGGAGCAACGCAACTGGTATGTACAAGAAGCCTTAATCCACTTGACCATCACGACCGGACATAATGAGGTGATAGCCGAGGCTATTTGAACCACCCCACTGCCGGCACTCGGATAGTAATCTTGGGCTTAGCATTTTACCAAATCACCTCATTCTTTGGGGCACACGTGAGGAACACAAATGCGAACAAGCCTGAATGGTCCCCAGGACAATATGCAACTGAAAACTCACACCCCAGAAGTGACTCGAACCCATACTCCCAGGAGCAACGCAACTGGTATGTACAAGACGCCTTAATCCACTTGACCATCACGACCGGACATAATGAGGTGATAGCCGAGGCTATTTGAACCACCCCACCGCCGGCACTCGGATAGTAATCTTGGGCATAGCATTTTATCAATTCACCTCATTCTTTGGGGCACACGTGAGGAACACAAATGCGAACAAGCCTGAATGGTCCCCAGGACAATATGTAACTGAAAACTCACACCCCAGAAGTGACTCGAACCTATACTCCCAGGAGCAACGCAACTGGTATGTACAAGACGCCTTAATCCACTTGACCATCACGACCGGACATAATGAGGTGATAGCCGAGGCTATTTGAACCACCCCACCGCCGGCACTCGGATAGTAATCTTGGGCATAGCATTTTACCAAATCACCTCATTCTTTGGGGCACACGTGAGGAACACAAATGCGAACAAGCCTGAATGGTCCCCAGGACAATATGCAACTGAAAACTCACACCCCAGAAGTGACTCGAACCCATACTCCCAGGAGCAACGCAACTGGTATGTACAAGACGCCTTAATCCACTTGACCATCACGATCGGACATAATGAGGTGATAGCGGAGGCTATTTGAACCACCCCACCGCCGGCACTCGGATAGTAATCTTGGGCATAGCATTTTACCAAATCACCTCATTCTTTGGGGCACACGTGAGGAACACAAATGCGAACAAGCCTGAATGGTCCCCAGGACAATATGCAACTGAAAACTCACACCCCAGAAGTGACTCGAACCCATACTCCCAGGAGCAACGCAACTGGTATGTACAAGACGCCTTAATCCACTTGACCATCACGACCGGACATAATGAGGTGATAGCCGAGGCTATTTGAACCACCCCACCGCCGGCACTCAGGATAGTAATCTTGGGCATAGCATTTTACCAAATCACCTCATTCTTTGGGGCACACGTGAGGAACACAAATGCGAACAAGCCTGAATGGTCCCCAGGACAATATGCAACTGAAAACTCACACCCCAGAAGTGACTCGAACCCATACTCCCAGGAGCAACGCAACTGGTATGTACAAGACGCCTTAATCCACTTGACCATCACGACCGGACATAATGAGGTGATAGCCGAGGCTATTTGAACCATCCCACCGCCGGCACTCGGATAGTAATCTTGGGCATAGCATTTTACCAAATCACCTCATTCTTTGGGGCACACGTTAGGAACACAAATGCGAACAAGCCTGAATGGTCCCCAGGACAATATGCAACTGAAAACTCACACCCCAGAAGTGACTCGAACCCATACTCCCAGGAGCAACGCAACTGGTATGTACAAGACGCCTTAATCCACTTGACCATCACGACCGGACATAATGAGGTGATAGCCGAGGCTATTTGAACCACCCCACCGCCGGCACTCGGATAGTAATCTTGGGCATAGCATTTTACCAATTCACCTCATTCTTTGGGGCACACGTGAGGAACACAAATGCGAACAAGCCTGAATGGTCCCCAGGACAATATGCAACTGAAAACTCACACCCCAGAAGTGACTTGAACCCATACTCCCAGGAGCAACGCAACTGGTATGTACAAGACGCCTTAATCCACTTGACCATCACGACCGGACATAATGAGGTGATAGCCGAGGCTATTTGAACCACCCCACCGCCGGCACTCAGATAGTAATCTTGGGCATAGCATTTTACCAAATCACCTCATTCTTTGGGGCACACGTGAGGAACACAAATGCGAACAAGCCTGAATGGTCCCCAGGACAATATGCAACTGAAAATTCACACCCCAGAAGTGACTCGAACCCATACTCCCAGGAGCAACGCAACTGGTATGTACAAGACGCCTTAATCCACTTGTCCATCACGACCGGACATAATGAGGTGATAGCCGAGGCTATTTGAACCACCCCACCGCCGGCACTCGGATAGTAATCTTGGGCATAGCATTTTACCAAATCACCTCATTCTTTGGGGCACACGTGAGGAACACAAATGCGAACAAGCCTGAATGGTCCGTAGGACAATATGCAACTGAAAACTCACACCCCAGAAGTGACTCGAACCCATACTCCCAGGAGCAACGCAACTGGTATGTACAAGACGCCTTAATCCACTTGACCATCACGACCGGACATAATGAGGTGATAGCCGAGGCTATTTGAACCACCCCACCGCCGGCACTCGGATAGTAATCTTGGGCATAGCATTTTACCAATTCACCTCATTCTTTGGGGCACACGTGAGGAACACAAATGCGAACAAGCCTGAATGGTCCCCAGGACAATATGCAACTGAAAACTCACACCCCAGAAGTGACTCGAACCCATACTCCCAGGAGCAACGCAACTGGTATGTACAAGACGCCTTAATCCACTTGACCATCACGACCGGACATAATGAGGTGATAGCCGAGGCTATTTGAACCACCCCACCGCCGGCACTCGTATAGTAATCTTGGGCATAGCATTTTACCAAATCACCTCATTCTTTGGGGCACACGTGAGGAACACAAATGCGAACAAGCCTGAATGGTCCCCAGGACAATATGCAACTGAAAACTCACACCCCAGAAGTGACTCGAACCCATACTCCCAGGAGCAACGCAACTGGTATGTACAAGACGCCTTAATCCACTTGACCATCACGACCGGACATAATGAGGTGATAGCTGAGGCTATTTGAACCACCCCACCGCCGGCACTCGGATAGTAATCTTGGGCATAGCATTTTACCAAATCACCTCATTCTTTGGGGCACACGTGAGGAACACAAATGCGAACAAGCCTGAATGGTCCCCAGGACAATATGCAACTGAAAATTCACACCCCAGAAGTGACTCGAACCCATACTCCCAGGAGCAACGCAACTGGTATGTACAAGACGCCTTAATCCACTTGTCCATCACGACCGGACATAATGAGGTGATAGCCGAGGCTATTTGAACCACCCCACCGCCGGCACTCGGATAGTAATCTTGGGCATAGCATTTTACCAAATCACCTCATTCTTTGGGGCACACGTGAGGAACACAAATGCGAACAAGCCTGAATGGTCCCCAGGACAATATGCAACTGAAAACTCACACCCCAGAAGTGACTCGAACCCATACTCCCAGGAGCAACGCAACTGGTATGTACAAGACGCCTTAATCCACTTGACCATCACGACCGGACATAATGAGGTGATAGCCGAGGCTATTTGAACCACCCCACCGCCGGCACTCGGATAGTAATCTTGGGCATAGCATTTTACCAAATCACCTCATTCTTTGGGGCACACGTGAGGAACACAAATGCGAACAAGCCTGAATGGTCCCCAGGACAATATGCAACTGAAAACTCACACCCCAGAAGTGACTCGAACCCATACTCCCAGGAGCAACACAACTGGTATGTACAAGACGCCTTAATCCACTTGACCATCACGACCGGACATAAAAAGGTGATAGCGGAGGCTATTTGAACCACCCCACCGCCGGCACTCGGATAGTAATCTTGGGCATAGCATTTTACCAAATCACCTCATTCTTTGGGGCACACGTGAGGAACACAAATGCGAACAAGCCTGAATGGTCCCCAGGACAATGTGCAACTGAAAACTCACACCACAGAAGTGACTCGAACCTATGCTCCCAGGAGCAACGCAACTGGTATGTACAAGACGCCTTAATCCACTTGACCATCACGACCGGACATAATGAGGTGATAGCCGAGGCTATTTGAAAACCCCACCGCCGGCACTCGGATAGTAATCTTGGGCATAGCATTTTACCAAATCACCTCATTCTTTGGGGCACACGTGAGGAACACAAATGCGAACAAGCCTGAATGGTCCCCAGGACAATATGCAACTGAAAACTCATACCCCAGAAGTGACTCGAACCCATACTCCCAGGAGCAACGCAACTGGTATGTACAAGACGCCTTAATCCACTTGACCATCACGACCGGACATAATGAGGTGATAGCCGAGGCTATTTGAACCACCCCACCGCCGGCACTCGGATAGTAATCTTGGGCATAGCATTTTACCAAATCACCTCATTCTTTGGGGCACACGTGAGGAACACAAATGCGAACAAGCCTGAATGGTCCCCAGGACAATATGCAACTGAAAACTCACACCCCAGAAGTGACTCGAACCCATACTCCCAGGAGCAACGCAACTGGTATGTACAAGACGCCTTAATCCACTTGACCATCACGACCGGACATAATGAGGTGATAGCCGAGGCTATTTGAACCACCCCACCGCCGGCACTCGGATAGTAATCTTGGGCATAGCATTTTACCAAATCACCTCATTCTTTGGGGCACACGTGAGGAACACAAATGTGAACAAGCCTGAATGGTCCCCAGGACAATATGCAACTGAAAACTCACACCCCAGAAGTGACTCGAACCCATACTCCCAGGAGCAACGCAACTGGTATGTACAAGACGCCTTAATCCACTTGACCATCACGACCGGACATAATGAGGTGATAGCCGAGGCTATTTGAACCACCCCACCGCCGGCACTCGGATAGTAATCTTGGGCATAGCATTTTATCAATTCACCTCATTCTTTGGGGCACACGTGAGGAACACAAATGCGAACAAGCCTGAATGGTCCCCAGGACAATATGCAACTGAAAACTCACACCCCAGAAGTGACTCGAACCCATACTCCCAGGAGCAACGCAACTGATATGTACAAGACGCCTTAATCCACTTGACCATCACGATCGGACATAATGAGGTGATAGCGGAGGCTATTTGAACCACCCCACCGCCGGCACTCGGATAGTAATCTTGGGCATAGCATTTTACCAAATCACCTCATTCTTTGGGGCACACGTGAGGAACACAAATGCGAACAAGCCTGAATGGTCCCCAGGACAATATGGAACTGAAAACTCACACCCCAGAAGTGACTCGAACCAATACTCCCAGGAGCAACGCAACTGGTATGTACAAGACGCCTTAATCCACTTGACCATCACGACCGGACATAATGAGGTGATAGCCGAGGCTATTTGAACCACCCCACCGCCGGCACTCGGATAGTAATCTTGGGCATAGCATTTTACCAAATCACCTGATTCTTTGGGGCACACGTGAGGAACACAAATGCGAACAAGCCTGAATGGTCCCCAGGACAATATGCAACTGAAAACTCACACCCCAGAAGTGACTCGAACCCATACTCCCATGAGCAACGCAACTGGTATGTACAAGACGCCTTAATCCACTTGACCATCACGACCGGACATAATGAGGTGATAGCCGAGGCTATTTGAACCACCCCACCGCCGGCACTCGGATAGTAATCTTGGGCATAGCATTTTACCAAATCACCTCATTCTTTGGGGCACACGTGAGGAACACAAATGCGAACAAGCCTGAATGGTCCCCAGGACAATATGCAACTGAAAACTCACACCCCAGAAGTGACTCGAACCCATACTCCCAGGAGCAACGCAACTGGTATGTACAAGACGCCTTAATCCACTTGACCATCACGACCGGACATAATGAGGTGATAGCCGAGGCTATTTGAACCACCCCACCGCCGGCACTCGGATAGTAATCTTGGGCATAGCATTTTACCAAATCACCTCATTCTTTGGGGCACACGTGAGGAACACAAATGCGAACAAGCCTGAATGGTCCCCAGGACAATATGCAACTGAAAATTCACACCCCAGAAGTGACTCGAACCCATACTCCCAGGAGCAACGCAACTGGTATGTACAAGACGCCTTAATCCACTTGTCCATCACGACCGGACATAATGAGGTGATAGCCGAGGCTATTTGAACCACCCCACCGCCGGCACTCGGATAGTAATCTTGGGCATAGCATTTTACCAAATCACCTCATTCTTTGGGGAACACGTGAGGAACACAAATGCGAACAAGCCTGAATGGTCCCCAGGACAATATGCAACTGAAAACTCACACCCCAGAAGTGACTCGAACCCATACTCCCAGGAGCAACGCAACTGGTATGTACAAGACGCCTTAATCCACTTGACCATCACGACCGGACATAATGAGGTGATAGCCGAGGCTATTTGAACCACCCCACCGCCGGCACTCGGATAGTAATCTTGGGCATAGCATTTTACCAATTCACCTCATTCTTTGGGGCACACGTGAGGAACACAAATGCGAACAAGCCTGAATGGTCCCCAGGACAATATGCAACTGAAAACTCACACCCCAGAAGTGACTTGAACCCATACTCCCAGGAGCAACGCAACTGGTATGTACAAGACGCCTTAATCCACTTGACCATCACGACCGGACATAATGAGGTGATAGCCGAGGCTATTTGAACCACCCCACCGCCGGCACTCGGATAGTAATCTTGGGCATAGCATTTTACCAAATCACCTCATTCTTTGGGGCACACGTGAGGAACACAAATGCGAACAAGCCTGAATGGTCCCCAGGACAATATGCAACTGAAAACTCACACCCCAGAAGTGACTTGAACCCATACTCCCAGGAGCAACGCAGCTGGTATGTACAAGACGCCTTAATCCACTTGACCATCACGACCGGACATAATGAGGTGATAGCCGAGGCTATTTGAACCACCCAACCGCCGGCACTCGGATAGTAATCTTGGGCATAGCATTTTACCAAATCACCTCATTCTTTGGGGCACACGTGAGGAACACAAATGCGAACAAGCCTGAATGGTCCCCAGGACAATATGCAACTGAAAACTCACACCCCAGAAGTGACTCGAGCCCATACTCCCAGGAGCAACGCAACTGGTATGTACAAGACGCCTTAATCCACTTGACCATCACGACCGGACATAATGAGGTGATAGCCGAGGCTATTTGAACCACCCCACCGCCGGCACTCGGATAGTAATCTTGGGCATAGCATTTTACCAAATCACCTCATTCTTTGGGGCACACGTGAGGAACACAAATGCGAACAAGCCTGAATGGTCCCCAGGACAATATGCAACTGAAAATTCACACCCCAGAAGTGACTCGAACCCATACTCCCAGGAGCAACGCAACTGGTATGTACAAGACGCCTTAATCCACTTGTCCATCACGACCGGACATAATGAGGTGATAGCCGAGGCTATTTGAACCACCTCACTGCCGGCACTCGGATAGTAATCTTGGGCATAGCATTTTACCAAATCACCTCATTCTTTGGGGCACACGTGAGGAACACAAATGCGAACAAGCCTGAATGGTCCCCAGGACAATATGCAACTGAAAACTCACACCCCAGAAGTGACTCGAACCCATACTCCCAGGAGCAACGCAACTGGTATGTACAAGACGCCTTAATCCACTTGACCATCACGACCGGACATAATGAGGTGATAGCCGAGGCTATTTGAACCACCCCACCGCCGGCACTCGGATAGTAATCTTGGGCATAGCATTTTACCAATTCACCTCATTCTTTGGGGCACACGTGAGGAACACAAATGCGAACAAGCCTGAATGGTCCCCAGGACAATATGCAACTGAAAACTCACACCCCAGAAGTGACTTGAACCCATACTCCCAGGAGCAACGCAACTGGTATGTACAAGACGCCTTAATCCACTTGACCATCACGACCGGACATAATGAGGTGATAGCCGAGGCTATTTGAACCACCCCACCGCCGGCACTCGGATAGTAATCTTGGGCATAGCATTTTACCAAATCACCTCATTCTTTGGGGCACACGTGAGGAACACAAATGCGAACAAGCCTGAATGGTCCCCAGGACAATATGCAACTGAAAATTCACACCCCAGAAGTGACTCGAACCCATACTCCCAGGAGCAACGCAACTGGTATGTACAAGACGCCTTAATCCACTTGTCCATCACGACCGGACATAATGAGGTGATAGCCGAGGCTATTTGAACCACCCCACCGCCGGCACTCGGATAGTAATCTTGGGCATAGCATTTTACCAAATCACCTCATTCTTTGGGGCACACGTGAGGAACACAAATGCGAACAAGCCTGAATGGTCCCCAGGACAATATGCAACTGAAAACTCACACCCCAGAAGTGACTCGAACCCATACTCCCAGGAGCAACGCAACTGGTATGTACAAGACGCCTTAATCCACTTGACCATCACGACCGGACATAATGAGGTGATAGCCGAGGCTATTTGAACCACCCCACCGCCGGCACTCGGATAGTAATCTTGGGCATAGCATTTTACCAATTCACCTCATTATTTGGGGCACACGTGAGGAACACAAATGCGAACAAGCCTGAATGGTCCCCAGGACAATATGCAACTGAAAACTCACACCCCAGAAGTGACTTGAACCCATACTCCAAGGAGCAACGCAACTGGTATGTACAAGACGCCTTAATCCACTTGACCATCACGACCGGACATAATGAGGTGATAGCCGAGGCTATTTGAACCACCCCACCGCTGGCACTCGGATAGTAATCTTGGGCATAGCATTTTACCAAATCACCTCATTCTTTGGGGCACACGTGAGGAACACAAATGCGAACAAGCCTGAATGGTCCCCAGGACAATATGCAACTGAAAACTCACACCCCAGAAGTGACTCGAACCCATACTCCCAGGAGCAACGCAACTGGTATGTACAAGACGCCTTAATCCACTTGACCATCACGACCGGACATAATGAGGTGATAGCTGAGGCTATTTGAACCACCCCACCGCCGGCACTCGGATAGTAATCTTGGGCATAGCATTTTACCAAATCACCTCATTCTTTGGGGCACACGTGAGGAACACAAATGCGAACAAGCCTGAATGGTCCCCAGGACAATATGCAACTGAAAATTCACACCCCAGAAGTGACTCGAACCCATACTCCCAGGAGCAACGCAACTGGTATGTACAAGACGCCTTAATCCACTTGTCCATCACGACCGGACATAATGAGGTGATAGCCGAGGCTATTTGAACCACCCCACCGCCGGCACTCGGATAGTAATCTTGGGCATAGCATTTTACCAAATCACCTCATTCTTTGGGGCACACGTGAGGAACACAAATGCGAACAAGCCTGAATGGTCCCCTGGACAATATGCAACTGAAAACTCACACCCCAGAAGTGACTCGAACCCATACTCCCAGGAGCAACGCAACTGGTATGTACAAGACGCCTTAATCCACTTGACCATCACGATCGGACATAATGAGGTGATAGCGGAGGCTATTTGAACCACCCCACCGCCGGCACTCGGATAGTAATCTTGGGCATAGCATTTTACCAAATCACCTCATTCTTTGGGGCACACGTGAGGAACACAAATGCGAACAAGCCTGAATGGTCCCCAGGACAATATGCAACTGAAAACTCACACCCCAGAAGTGACTCGAACCCATACTCCCAGGAGCAACACAACTGGTATGTACAAGACGCCTTAATCCACTTGACCATCACGACCGGACATAAAAGGTGATAGCGGAGGCTATTTGAACCACCCCACCGCCGGCACTCGGATAGTAATCTTGGGCATAGCATTTTACCAAATCACCTCATTCTTTGGGGCACACGTGAGGAACACAAATGCGAACAAGCCTGAATGGTCCCCAGGACAATGTGCAACTGAAAACTCACACCTCAGAAGTGACTCGAACCTATGCTCCCAGGAGCAACGCAACTGGTATGTACAAGACGCCTTAATCCACTTGACCATCACGACCGGACATAATGAGGTGATAGCCGAGGCTATTTGAAAACCCCACCGCCGGCACTCGGATAGTAATCTTGGGCATAGCATTTTACCAAATCACCTCATTCTTTGGGGCACACGTGAGGAACACAAATGCGAACAAGCCTGAATGGTCCCCAGGACAATATGCAACTGAAAACTCACACCCCAGAAGTGACTCGAACCCATACTCCCAGGAGCAACGCAACTGGTATGTACAAGACGCCTTAATCCACTTGACCATCACGACCGGACATAATGAGGTGATAGCCGAGGCTATTTGAACCACCCCACCGCCGGCACTCGGATAGTAATCTTGGGCATAGCATTTTACCAAATCACCTCATTCTTTGGGGCACACGTGAGGAACACAAATGCGAACAAGCCTGAATGGTCCCCAGGACAATATGCAACTGAAAACTCACACCCCAGAAGTGACTCGAACCCATACTCCCAGGAGCAACGCAACTGGTATGTACAAGACGCCTTAATCCACTTGACCATCACGACCGGACATAATGAGGTGATAGCCGAGGCTATTTGAACCACCCCACCGCCGGCACTCGGATAGTAATCTTGGGCATAGCATTTTACCAAATCACCTCATTCTTTGGGGCACACGTGAGGAACACAAATGCGAACAAGCCTGAATGGTCCCCAGGACAATATATAACTGAAAACTCACACCCCAGAAGTGACTCGAACCCATACTCCCAGGAGCAACGCAACTGGTATGTACAAGACGCCTTAATCCACTTGACCATCACGACCGGACATAATGAGGTGATAGCCGAGGCTATTTGAACCACCCCACCGCCGGCACTCGGATAGTAATCTTGGGCATAGCATTTTATCAATTCACCTCATTCTTTGGGGCACACGTGAGGAACACAAATGCGAACAAGCCTGAATGGTCCCCAGGACAATATGTAACTGAAAACTCACACCCCAGAAGTGACTCGAACCTATACTCCCAGGAGCAACGCAACTGGTATGTACAAGACGCCTTAATCCACTTGACCATCACGACCGGACATAATGAGGTGATAGCCGAGGCTATTTGAACCACCCCACCGCCGGCACTCGGATAGTAATCTTGGGCATAGCATTTTACCAAATCACCTCATTCTTTGGGGCACACGTGAGGAACACAAATGCGAACAAGCCTGAATGGTCCCCAGGACAATATGCAACTGAAAACTCACACCCCAGAAGTGACTCGAACCCATACTCCCAGGAGCAACGCAACTGGTATGTACAAGACGCCTTAATCCACTTGACCATCACGATCGGACATAATGAGGTGATAGCCGAGGCTATTTGAACCACCCCACCGCCGGCACTCGGATAGTAATCTTGGGCATAGCATTTTACCAAATCACCTCATTCTTTGGGGCACACGTGAGGAACACAAATGCGAACAAGCCTGAATGGTCCCCAGGACAATATGCAACTGAAAACTCACACCCCAGAAGTGACTCGAACCCATACTCCCAGGAGCAACGCAACTGGTATGTACAAGACGCCTTAATCCACTTGACCATCACGACCGGACATAATGAGGTGATAGCCGAGGCTATTTGAACCACCCCACCGCCGGCACTCGGATAGTAATCTTGGGCATAGCATTTTACCAAATCACCTCATTCTTTGGGGCACACGTGAGGAACACAAATGCGAACAAGCCTGAATGGTCCCCAGGACAATATGCAACTGAAAACTCACACCCCAGAAGTGACTCGAACCCATACTCCCAGGAGCAACGCAACTGGTATGTACAAGACGCCTTAATCCACTTGTCCATCACGACCGGACATAATGAGGTGATAGCCGAGGCTATTTGAACCACCCCACCGCCGGCACTCGGATAGTTATCTTGGGCATAGCATTTTACTAAATCACCTCATTCTTTGGGGCACACGTGAGGAACACAAATGCGAACAAGCCTGAATGGTCCCCAGGACAATATGCAACTGAAAACTCACACCCCAGAAGTGACTCGAACCCATACTCCCAGGAGCAACGCAACTGGTATGTACAAGACGCCTTAATCCACTTGACCATCACGACTGGACATAATGAGGTGATAGCCGAGGCTATTTGAACCACCCCACCGCCGGCACTCGGATAGTAATCTTGGGCATAGCATTTTACCAAATCACCTCATTCTTTGGGGCACACGTGAGGAACACAAATGCGAACAAGCCTGAATGGTCCCCAGGACAATATGCAACTGAAAACTCACACCCCAGAAGTGACTCGAACCCATACTCCCAGGAGCAACACAACTGGTATGTACAAGACGCCTTAATCCACTTGACCATCACGACCGGACATAAAAGGTGATAGCCGAGGCTATTTGAACCACCCCACCGCCGACACTCGGATAGTAATCTTGGGCATAGCATTTTACCAAATCACCTCATTCATTGGGGCACACGTGAGGAACACAAATGCGAACAAGCCTGAATGGTCCCCAGGACAATGTGCAACTGAAAACTCACACCACAGAAGTGACTCGAACCTATACTCCCAGGAGCAACGCAACTGGTATGTACAAGACGCCTTAATCCACTTGACCATCACGATCGGACATAATGAGGTGATAGCCGAGGCTATTTGAAAACCCCACCACCGGCACTCGGATAGTAATCTTGGGCATAGCATTTTACCAATTCACCTCATTCTTTCGGGCACACGTGAGGAACACAAATGCGAACAAGCCTGAATGGTCCCTAGGACAATATGCAACTGAAAACTCACACCCCAGAAGTGACTCGAACCCATACTCCCAGGAGCAACGCAACTGGTATGTACAAGACGCCTTAATCCACTTGACCATCACGACCGGACATAATGAGGTGATAGCCGAGGCTATTTGAACCACCCCACCGCCGGCACTCGGATAGTAATCTTGGGCATAGCATTTTACCAAATCACCTCATTCTTTGGGGCACACGTGAGGAACACAAATGCGAACAAGCCTGAATGGTCCCCAGGACAATATGCAACTGAAAACTCACACCCCAGAAGTGACTCGAACCCATACTCCCATGAGCAACGCAACTGGTATGTACAAGACGCCTTAATCCACTTGACCATCACGACCGGACATAATGAGGTGATAGCCGAGGCTATTTGAACCACCCCACCGCCGGCACTCGGATAGTAATCTTGGGCATAGCATTTTACCAAATCACCTCATTCTTTGGGGCACACGTGAGGAACACAAATGCGAACAAGCCTGAATGGTCCCCAGGACAATATGCAACTGAAAACTCACACCCCAGAAGTGACTCGAACCCATACTCCCAGGAGCAACGCAACTGGTATGTACAAGACGCCTTAATCCACTTGACCATCACGATCGGACATAATGAGGTGATAGCCGAGGCTATTTGAACCACCCCACCGCCGGCACTCGGATAGTAATCTTGGGCATAGCATTTTACCAAATCACCTCATTCTTTGGGGCACACGTGAGGAACACAAATGCGAACAAGCCTGAATGGTCCCCAGGACAATATGCAACTGAAAACTCACACCCCAGAAGTGACTCGAACCCATACTCCCAGGAGCAACGCAACTGGTATGTACAAGACGCCTTAATCCACTTGACCATCACGACCGGACATAATGAGGTGATAGCCGAGGCTATTTGAACCACCCCACCGCCGGCACTCGGATAGTAATCTTGGGCATAGCATTTTACCAAATCACCTCATTCTTTGGGGCACATGTGAGGAACACAAATGCGAACAAGCCTGAATGGTCCCCAGGACAATATGCAACTGAAAACTCACACCCCAGAAGTGACTCGAACCCATACTCCCATGAGCAACGCAACTGGTATGTACAAGACGCCTTAATCCACTTGACCATCACGACCGGACATAATGAGGTGATAGCCGAGGCTATTTGAACCACCCCACCGCCGGCACTCGGATAGTAATCTTGGGCATAGCATTTTACCAAATCACCTCATTCTTTGGGGCACACGTGAGGAACACAAATGCGAACAAGCCTGAATGGTCCCCAGGACAATATGCAACTGAAAACTCACACCCCAGAAGTGACTCGAACCCATACTCCCAGGAGCAACGCAACTGGTATGTACAAGACGCCTTAATCCACTTGACCATCACGATCGGACATAATGAGGTGATAGCCGAGGCTATTTGAACCACCCCACCGCCGGCACTCGGATAGTAATCTTGGGCAAAGCATTTTACCAAATCACCTCATTCTTTGGGGCACACGTGAGGAACACAAATGCGAACAAGCCTGAATGGTCCCCAGGACAATATGCAACTGAAAACTCACACCCCAGAAGTGACTCGAACCCATACTCCCAGGAGCAACGCAACTGGTATGTACAAGACGCCTTAATCCACTTGACCATCACGACCGGACATAATGAGGTGATAGCCGAGGCTATTTGAACCACCCCACCGCCGGCACTCGGATAGTAATCTTGGGCATAGCATTTTACCAAATCACCTCATTCTTTGGGGCACATGTGAGGAACACAAATGCGAACAAGCCTGAATGGTCCCCAGGACAATATGCAACTGAAAACTCACACCCCAGAAGTGACTCGAACCCATACTCCCATGAGCAACGCAACTGGTATGTACAAGACGCCTTAATCCACTTGACCATCACGACCGGACATAATGAGGTGATAGCCGAGGCTATTTGAACCACCCCACCGCCGGCACTCGGATAGTAATCTTGGGCATAGCATTTTACCAAATCACCTCATTCTTTGGGGCACACGTGAGGAACACAAATGCGAACAAGCCTGAATGGTCCCCAGGACAATATGCAACTGAAAACTCACACCCCAGAAGTGACTCGAACCCATACTCCCAGGAGCAACGCAACTGGTATGTACAAGACGCCTTAATCCACTTGTCCATCACGACCGGACATAATGAGGTGATAGCCGAGGCTATTTGAACCACCCCACCGCCGGCACTCGGATAGTTATCTTGGGCATAGCATTTTACTAAATCACCTCATTCTTTGGGGCACACGTGAGGAACACAAATGCGAACAAGCCTGAATGGTCCCCAGGACAATATGCAACTGAAAACTCACACCCCAGAAGTGACTCGAACCCATACTCCCAGGAGCAACGCAACTGGTATGTACAAGACGCCTTAATCCACTTGACCATCACGACTGGACATAATGAGGTGATAGCCGAGGCTATTTGAACCACCCCACCGCCGGCACTCGGATAGTAATCTTGGGCATAGCATTTTACCAAATCACCTCATTCTTTGGGGCACACGTGAGGAACACAAATGCGAACAAGCCTGAATGGTCCCCAGGACAATATGCAACTGAAAACTCACACCCCAGAAGTGACTCGAACCCATACTCCCAGGAGCAACACAACTGGTATGTACAAGACGCCTTAATCCACTTGACCATCACGACCGGACATAAAAGGTGATAGCCGAGGCTATTTGAACCACCCCACCGCCGACACTCGGATAGTAATCTTGGGCATAGCATTTTACCAAATCACCTCATTCATTGGGGCACACGTGAGGAACACAAATGCGAACAAGCCTGAATGGTCCCCAGGACAATGTGCAACTGAAAACTCACACCACAGAAGTGACTCGAACCTATACTCCCAGGAGCAACGCAACTGGTATGTACAAGACGCCTTAATCCACTTGACCATCACGACTGGACATAATGAGGTGATAGCCGAGGCTATTTGAAAACCCCACCACCGGCACTCGGATAGTAATCTTGGGCATAGCATTTTACCAATTCACCTCATTCTTTCGGGCACACGTGAGGAACACAAATGCGAACAAGCCTGAATGGTCCCTAGGACAATATGCAACTGAAAACTCACACCCCAGAAGTGACTCGAACCCATACTCCCAGGAGCAACGCAACTGGTATGTACAAGACGCCTTAATCCACTTGACCATCACGACCGGACATAATGAGGTGATAGCCGAGGCTATTTGAACCACCCCACCGCCGGCACTCGGATAGTAATCTTGGGCATAGCATTTTACCAAATCACCTCATTCTTTGGGGAACACGTGAGGAACACAAATGCGAACAAGCCTGAATGGTCCCCAGGACAATATGCAACTGAAAACTCACACCCCAGAAGTGACTCGAACCCATACTCCCAGGAGCAACGTAACTGGTATGTACAAGACGCCTTAATCCATTTGACCATCACGACCGGACATAATGAGGTGATAGCCGAGGCTATTTGAACCACCCCACCGCCGGCACTCGGATAGTAATCTTGGGCATAGCATTTTACCAAATCACCTCATTCTTTGGGGCACACGTGAGAAACACAAATGCGAACAAGCCTGAATGGTCCCCAGGACAATATGCAACTGAAAACTCACACCCCAGAAGTGACTCGAACCCATACTCCCAGGAGCAACGCAATTGGTATGTACAAGACGCCTTAATCCACTTGACCATCACGACCGGACATAATGAGGTGATAGCCGAGGCTATTTGAACCACCCCACCGCCGGCACTCGGATAGTAATCTTGGGCATAGCATTTTACCAAATCACCTCATTCTTTGGGGCACACGTGAGGAACACAAATGCGAACAAGCCTGAATGGTCCCCAGGACAATATGCAACTGAAAACTCACACCCCAGAAGTGACTCGAACCCATACTCCCAGGAGCAACGCAACTGGTATGTACAAGACGCCTTAATCCACTTGACCATCACGACCGGACATAATGAGGTGATAGCCGAGGCTATTTGAACCACCCCACCGCCGGCACTCGGATAGTAATCTTGGGCATAGCATTTTACCAATTCACCTCATTCTTTGGGGCACACGTGAGGAACACAAATGCGAACAAGCCTGAATGGTCCCCAGGACAATATGCAACTGAAAACTCACACCCCAGAAGTGACTTGAACCCATACTCCCAGGAGCAACGCAACTGGTATGAACAAGACGCCTTAATCCACTTGACCATCACGACCGGACATAATGAGGTGATAGCCGAGGCTATTTGAACCACCCCACCGCCGGCACTCGGATAGTAATCTTGGGCATAGCATTTTACCAAATCACCTCATTCTTTGGGGCACACGTGAGGAACACAAATGCGAACAAGCCTGAATGGTCCCCAGGACAATATGCAACTGAAAACTCACACCCCAGAAGTGACTTGAACCCATACTCCCAGGAGCAACGCAGCTGGTATGAACAAGACGCCTTAATCCACTTGACCATCACGACCGGACATAATGAGGTGATAGCCGAGGCTATTTGAACCACCCCACCGCCGGCACTCGGATAGTAATCTTGGGCATAGCATTTTACCAAATCACCTCATTCTTTGGGGCACACGTGAGGAACACAAATGCGAACAAGCCTGAATGGTCCCCAGGACAATATGCAACTGAAAACTCACACCCCAGAAGTGACTCGAACCCATACTCCCAGGAGCAACGCAACTGGTATGTACAAGACGCCTTAATCCACTTGTCCATCACGACCGGACATAATGAGGTGATAGCCGAGGCTATTTGAACCACCCCACCGCCGGCACTCGGATAGTTATCTTGGGCATAGCATTTTACTAAATCACCTCATTCTTTGGGGCACACGTGAGGAACACAAATGCGAACAAGCCTGAATGGTCCCCAGGACAATATGCAACTGAAAACTCACACCCCAGAAGTGACTCGAACCCATACTCCCAGGAGCAACGCAACTGGTATGTACAAGACGCCTTAATCCACTTGACCATCACGACTGGACATAATGAGGTGATAGCCGAGGCTATTTGAACCACCCCACCGCCGGCACTCGGATAGTAATCTTGGGCATAGCATTTTACCAAATCACCTCATTCTTTGGGGCACACGTGAGGAACACAAATGCGAACAAGCCTGAATGGTCCCCAGGACAATATGCATCTGAAAACTCACACCCCAGAAGTGACTCGAACCCATACTCCCAGGAGCAACACAACTGGTATGTACAAGACGCCTTAATCCACTTGACCATCACGACCGGACATAAAAAGGTGATAGCCGAGGCTATTTGAACCACCCCACCGCCGGCACTCGGATAGTAATCTTGGGCATAGCATTTTACCAAATCACCTCATTCATTGGGGCACACGTGAGGAACACAAATGCGAACAAGCCTGAATGGTCCCCAGGACAATGTGCAACTGAAAACTCACACCACAGAAGTGACTCGAACCTATACTGCCAGGAGCAACGCAACTGGTATGTACAAGACGCCTTAATCCACTTGACCATCACGACTGGACATAATGAGGTGATAGCCGAGGCTATTTGAAAACCCCACCACCGGCACTCGGATAGTAATCTTGGGCATAGCATTTTACCAATTCACCTCATTCTTTGGGGCACACGTGAGGAACACAAATGCGAACAAGCCTGAATGGTCCCTAGGACAATATGCAACTGAAAACTCACACCCCAGAAGTGACTCGAACCCATACTCCCAGGAGCAACGCAACTGGTATGTACAAGACGCATTAATCCACTTGACCATCACGACCGGACATAATGAGGTGATAGCCGAGGCTATTTGAACCACCCCACCGCCGGCACTCGGATAGTAATCTTGGGCATAGCATTTTACCAAATCACCTCATTCTTTGGGGCACACGTGAGGAACACAAATGCGAACAAGCCTGAATGGTCCCCAGGACAATATGCAACTGAAAACTCACACCCCAGAAGTGACTCGAACCCATACTCCCAGGAGCAACGTAACTGGTATGTACAAGACGCCTTAATCCATTTGACCATCACGACCGGACATAATGAGGTGATAGCCGAGGCTATTTGAACCACCCCACCGCCGGCACTCGGATAGTAATCTTGGGCATAGCATTTTACCAAATCACCTCATTCTTTGGGGCACACGTGAGAAACACAAATGCGAACAAGCCTGAATGGTCCCCAGGACAATATGCAACTGAAAACTCACACCCCAGAAGTGACTCGAACCCATACTCCCAGGAGCAACGCAATTGGTATGTACAAGACGCCTTAATCCACTTGACCATCACGACCGGACATAATGAGGTGATAGCCGAGGCTATTTGAACCACCCCACCGCCGGCACTCGGATAGTAATCTTGGGCATAGCATTTTACCAAATCACCTCATTCTTTGGGGCACACGTGAGGAACACAAATGCGAACAAGCCTGAATGGTCCCCAGGACAATATGCAACTGAAAACTCACACCCCAGAAGTGACTCGAACCCATACTCCCAGGAGCAACGCAACTGGTATGTACAAGACGCCTTAATCCACTTGACCATCACGACCGGACATAATGAGGTGATAGCCGAGGCTATTTGAACCACCCCACCGCCGGCACTCGGATAGTAATCTTGGGCATAGCATTTTACCAATTCACCTCATTCTTTGGGGCACACGTGACGAACACAAATGCGAACAAGCCTGAATGGTCCCCAGGACAATATGCAACTGAAAACTCACACCCCAGAAGTGACTTGAACCCATACTCCCAGGAGCAACGCAACTGGTATGAACAAGACGCCTTAATCCACTTGACCATCACGACCGGACATAATGAGGTGATAGCCGAGGCTATTTGAACCACCCCACCGCCGGCACTCGGATAGTAATCTTGGGCATAGCATTTTACCAAATCACCTCATTCTTTGGGGCACACGTGAGGAACACAAATGCGAACAAGCCTGAATGGTCCCCAGGACAATATGCAACTGAAAACTCACACCCCAGAAGTGACTTGAACCCATACTCCCAGGAGCAACGCAGCTGGTATGTACAAGACGCCTTAATCCACTTGACCATCACGACCGGACATAATGAGGTGATAGCCGAGGCTATTTGAACCACCCCACCGCCGGCACTCGGATAGTAATCTTGGGCATAGCATTTTACCAAATCACCTCATTCTTTGGGGCACACGTGAGGAACACAAATGCGAACAAGCCTGAATGGTCCCCAGGACAATATGCAACTGAAAACTCACACCCCAGAAGTGACTCGAGCCCATACTCCCAGGAGCAACGCAACTGGTATGTACAAGACGCCTTAATCCACTTGACCATCACGACCGGACATAATGAGGTGATAGCCGAGGCTATTTGAACCACCCCACCGCCGGCACTCGGATAGTAATCTTGGGCATAGCATTTTACCAAATCACCTCATTCTTTGGGGCACACGTGAGGAACACAAATGCGAACAAGCCTGAATGGTCCCCAGGACAATATGCAACTGAAAATTGACACCCCAGAAGTGACTCGAACCCATACTCCGAGGAGCAACGCAACTGGTATGTACAAGACGCCTTAATCCACTTGTCCATCACGACCGGACATAATGAGGTGATAGCCGAGGCTATTTGAACCACCCCACCGCCGGCACTCGGATAGTAATCTTGGGCATAGCATTTTACCAAATCACCTCATTCTTTGGGGCACACGTGAGGAACACAAATGCGAACAAGCCTGAATGGTCCCCAGGACAATATGCAACTGAAAATTCACACCCCAGAAGTGACTCGAACCCATACTCCCAGGAGCAACGCAACTGGTATGTACAAGACGCCTTAATCCACTTGTCCATCACGACCGGACATAATGAGGTGATAGCCGAGGCTATTTGAACCACCCCACCGCCGGCACTCGGATAGTAATCTTGGGCATAGCATTTTACCAAATCACCTCATTCTTTGGGGAACACGTGAGGAACACAAATGCGAACAAGCCTGAATGGTCCCCAGGACAATATGCAACTGAAAACTCACACCCCAGAAGTGACTCGAACCCATACTCCCAGGAGCAACGCAACTGGTATGTACAAGACGCCTTAATCCACTTGACCATCACGACCGGACATAATGAGGTGATAGCCGAGGCTATTTGAACCACCCCACCGCCGGCACTCGGATAGTAATCTTGGGCATAGCATTTTACCAATTCACCTCATTCTTTGGGGCACACGTGAGGAACACAAATGCGAACAAGCCTGAATGGTCCCCAGGACAATATGCAACTGAAAACTCACACCCCAGAAGTGACTTGAACCCATACTCCCAGGAGCAACGCAACTGGTATGTACAAGACGCCTTAATCCACTTGACCATCACGACCGGACATAATGAGGTGATAGCCGAGGCTATTTGAACCACCCCACCGCCGGCACTCGGATAGTAATCTTGGGCATAGCATTTTACCAAATCACCTCATTCTTTGGGGCACACGTGAGGAACACAAATGCGAACAAGCCTGAATGGTCCCCAGGACAATATGCAACTGAAAACTCACACCCCAGAAGTGACTTGAACCCATACTCCCAGGAGCAACGCAGCTGGTATGTACAAGACGCCTTAATCCACTTGACCATCACGACCGGACATAATGAGGTGATAGCCGAGGCTATTTGAACCACCCAACCGCCGGCACTCGGATAGTAATCTTGGGCATAGCATTTTACCAAATCACCTCATTCTTTGGGGCACACGTGAGGAACACAAATGCGAACAAGCCTGAATGGTCCCCAGGACAATATGCAACTGAAAACTCACACCCCAGAAGTGACTCGAGCCCATACTCCCAGGAGCAACGCAACTGGTATGTACAAGACGCCTTAATCCACTTGACCATCACGACCGGACATAATGAGGTGATAGCCGAGGCTATTTGAACCACCCCACCGCCGGCACTCGGATAGTAATCTTGGGCATAGCATTTTACCAAATCACCTCATTCTTTGGGGCACACGTGAGGAACACAAATGCGAACAAGCCTGAATGGTCCCCAGGACAATATGCAACTGAAAATTCACACCCCAGAAGTGACTCGAACCCATACTCCCAGGAGCAACGCAACTGGTATGTACAAGACGCCTTAATCCACTTGTCCATCACGACCGGACATAATGAGGTGATAGCCGAGGCTATTTGAACCACCCCACTGCCGGCACTCGGATAGTAATCTTGGGCATAGCATTTTACCAAATCACCTCATTCTTTGGGGCACACGTGAGGAACACAAATGCGAACAAGCCTGAATGGTCCCCAGGACAATATGCAACTGAAAATTCACACCCCAGAAGTGACTCGAACCCATACTCCCAGGAGCAACGCAACTGGTATGTACAAGACGCCTTAATCCACTTGTCCATCACGACCGGACATAATGAGGTGATAGCCGAGGCTATTTGAACCACCCCACCGCCGGCACTCGGATAGTAATCTTGGGCATAGCATTTTACCAAATCACCTCATTCTTTGGGGCACACGTGAGGAACACAAATGCGAACAAGCCTGAATGGTCCCCAGGACAATATGCAACTGAAAACTCACACCCCAGAAGTGACTCGAACCCATACTCCCAGGAGCAACGCAACTGGTATGTACAAGACGCCTTAATCCACTTGACCATCACGACCGGACATAATGAGGTGATAGCCGAGGCTATTTGAACCACCCCACCGCCGGCACTCGGATAGTAATCTTGGGCATAGCATTTTACCAATTCACCTCATTCTTTGGGGCACACGTGAGGAACACAAATGCGAACAAGCCTGAATGGTCCCCAGGACAATATGCAACTGAAAACTCACACCCCAGAAGTGACTTGAACCCATACTCCAAGGAGCAACGCAACTGGTATGTACAAGACGCCTTAATCCACTTGACCATCACGACCGGACATAATGAGGTGATAGCCGAGGCTATTTGAACCACCCCACCGCCGGCACTCGGATAGTAATCTTGGGCATAGCATTTTACCAAATCACCTCATTCTTTGGGGCACACGTGAGGAACACAAATGCGAACAAGCCTGAATGGTCCCCTGGACAATATGCAAATGAAAACTCACACCCCAGAAGTGACTCGAACCCATACTCCCAGGAGCAACGCAACTGGTATGTACAAGACGCCTTAATCCACTTGACCATCACGATCGGACATAATGAGGTGATAGCGGAGGCTATTTGAACCACCCCACCGCCGGCACTCGGATAGTAATCTTGGGCATAGCATTTTACCAAATCACCTCATTCTTTGGGGCACACGTGAGGAACACAAATGCGAACAAGCCTGAATGGTCCCCAGGACAATATGCAACTGAAAACTCACACCCCAGAAGTGACTCGAACCCATACTCCCAGGAGCAACACAACTGGTATGTACAAGACGCCTTAATCCACTTGACCATCACGACCGGACATAAAAAGGTGATAGCGGAGGCTATTTGAACCACCCCACCGCCGGCACTCGGATAGTAATCTTGGGCATAGCATTTTACCAAATCACCTCATTCTTTGGGGCACACGTGAGGAACACAAATGCGAACAAGCCTGAATGGTCCCCAGGACAATGTGCAACTGAAAACTCACACCTCAGAAGTGACTCGAACCTATGCTCCCAGGAGCAACGCAACTGGTATGTACAAGACGCCTTAATCCACTTGACCATCACGACCGGACATAATGAGGTGATAGCCGAGGCTATTTGAAAACCCCACCGCCGGCACTCGGATAGTAATCTTGGGCATAGCATTTTACCAAATCACCTCATTCTTTGGGGCACACGTGAGGAACACAAATGCGAACAAGCCTGAATGGTCCCCAGGACAATATGCAACTGAAAACTCACACCCCAGAAGTGACTCGAACCCATACTCCCAGGAGCAACGCAACTGGTATGTACAAGACGCCTTAATCCACTTGACCATCACGACCGGACATAATGAGGTGATAGCCGAGGCTATTTGAACCACCCCACCGCCGGCACTCGGATAGTAATCTTGGGCATAGCATTTTACCAAATCACCTCATTCTTTGGGGCACACGTGAGGAACACAAATGCGAACAAGCCTGAATGGTCCCCAGGACAATATGCAACTGAAAACTCACACCCCAGAAGTGACTCGAACCCATACTCCCAGGAGCAACGCAACTGGTATGTACAAGACGCCTTAATCCACTTGACCATCACGACCGGACATAATGAGGTGATAGCCGAGGCTATTTGAACCACCCCACCGCCGGCACTCGGATAGTAATCTTGGGCATAGCATTTTATCAATTCACAGACTATCCCACAAACCACGATCGGGACACACAAAGGGACGACACAAACTAGTGGAGGAATAGTGGAGGAACAAACTAGTGGAGGAGTGGAGGTCCCACGATAGGGACACACAAAGCATTGCATACTTTGCTATTTATAATATCAAAAATAATCTAAAGTGGCCAAATTTTAGGTCTTAGATATGCTCTCTTATGCTTTCGCTGTCGAACAGCGAAACAGTAACAAAAAATGTGACAGTAATGGGAAACTATGTCATTCAAACGTATACATGTGAACCATATAAATTACAATAATACTAAACGCGGGCATACGTACATATGTCAATCAATTTACATAAATAAACATTCACAAATATGTACCTTTAAAATGGACACATACATATAATTACCGTACACATGTCAGTTTAATTACAGGTACACATAAACACATACAGCTTCACGTGTCTGTCGGTCATGACAATAGTACACATGGATACGAACACAAAACAGTCCATTATCAACTAGTGTGTGTGTGTGTGTGTGTGTGTGTGCGTGTGTGTGTGTGTGTGTGTGTGTGTGTGTGTGTGTGTGTGTGTGTGTGTGTGTGTGTGTGTGTGTGTGTGTGTGTATGTGTGTGTGTGTGTGTGTGTGTGTGTGTGTATTCTCACCTGGTTTTGTTTGCAGGGGTTGAGCTTTTTGGTCCCGCCTGTGTGTGTGTGTGTGTGTGTGTGTGTGTGTGTGTACTCACCTATTTGTGCTTGCAGGATCGAGCATTGACTCTTGGATCCCAAATCTTGTGTGTGTGGTCCAAATCTTGGTTCTTATATAAGATCCATAAGATCCATATATTTATATAATTATATAAATTATATAAATAAATAAATTTATTATATAATAAAATATATGAAAAAAATGATATATAAAATATATAAAATTTATTATTTTTAAATAAATAATATTTATTTAAATAAATAAATAAAATATATAAAAAAATTATATATATAAATATATATGTATATTTAAATATTTATCTGCATGGATATGGACCCTGTGGGTCCAGGAGGCCATCTGTGTCCCCTCAGATGGTCTCCCTTATCACAGTTTTTGTCTATGGATGTGTGTCAGTGTGTTAGTGTGAGTGTCCGGGTGAGTGTGGGGGTCCCTGTGAGTGTCCGGATGATTATGGTTTCAGGAGGCCATCTGTTTCCCCTCAGATGGTCTCCCTTATCACAGTTTGTGTCTATGGATGTGTGTCAGTGTGTGAGTGTGAGTGTCACTGTGAGTGTCTGGATGATGTAACCGGACCGGAGTGTCCGGTTACATCTGTGGTTTCAGGAGGCCATCTGTGTCCCCTCAGATGGTCTCCCTTATTACAGTCTATGGATGTGTGTGTGTGTGTCCCTGTGAATGTTCGGATAAGGGTGTGTGTGTGTGAGTGTCCGGATATATATGAGGTTTGGTTCCGGGAACCATTTGTCTCCCTCCTCCCCCAAATCTCCTCCCTTATTCCCACCATGGGTTCGAATCCCAGGTGATTAGACCTACCCTAGGTCTATGGATCCAAGGTATCCATCCGTGGGCCCAACGGTTTCACCCCTTCCCCACTTTCCTAGGGCCAGGCCAATTCCAGCTATCCAGGGAACCTGTCGAAACAGAGGAAGCTACCGGAGGGGACACACAAATATTTGTGCCCTGCAGTTACACAACCGTTCCGACAGGCTCGATCGCAATCTATCCAGATGAGAACACGTTCTCCTCCGACTAGACCACGCTGGAGTCGCTGTATGTTTAAAATTTGGTTCCTTTATTTATAGTTAGTAGTTTTGGTGTATTAATTGATTTGCTTTATATTTTTAATGACTTATGAAGAGTGATTTAGGGAGTGGGGGGAGGTGGTAGCGTGTGTAGTAGATTATACGAGATCGTGGTTAGTTAGTATTTATCTAGTTGTGTTCACCTAGTTGTTCTTGCGAGGGTTGAGCTCTGCTCTTTCGGCCCGCCTCTCAACTGTGAATCAATCAATTTTTACTAGCTAATAAAAAAAAATCCACATACACACACCAAGAAAGCAGCCCGTAACAGGTGTCTAATGCCCAAGTACCTATGTACTGCTCGGTAAGAGGAGCATCAGAATGAATGAAACTCTGCTGATTTTCGTTTGCGCCATCACCGGGGGATCGAACTTTGACCCTAAGATTACGAGTCGAGAGCGCTGTCCACTCAGCTATAAAGCCCCCTAGTGTGTGTATTGGTGCAAAAGATAATTTGGGAGAGGTTAATGGAAAGGAATGATGTTTGGTGGCCTTGAAGGCGCTGGAAGAGGGTTGCCAGTTATGAATTTAAATTATAAATTGATTAAGATAGGATATATATGCAAAAGACGTTTTGAGAGATAGTAAGAAAAGTGTTTCTGACTGAGGTTAGGTACTGTGTGATTGACTTGTATGTTAGGAAAAAGAATATTTATCAGAAACATAGATGTTCTTCAGTAATGTTTGTTTGCAAATAGTTGCAACTTATTGGGTAAAAAGCCAATGGTTACCGTACCTTCAACAAACACACGTGAGCACAATTAGTCGACGGGGGTCAGAGAGTGAGAGTGAACAGCGAAACAGTAACAAAAATGTGACAATAATGGGAAACTATGTCATTCAAACGTATACATGTTAACCATATAAATTACAGTAACACTAAACGCGGGCATACGTACATATGTCAATCAATTTACATAAATAAACATTCACAAATATGTACCTTTAAAATGGACACATACAGATAATTACCGTACAAATGTCAGTTTAATTACAGGTACACATAAACACATACAGCTTCACGTGTCTGTCGGTCATGACAATAGTACACATGGATACGAACACAAAACAGTCCATTATCAACTAGTGTGTGTGTGTGTGTGTGTGTTTACTAGTTGTGTTTTGCGGGGGTTGAGCTTTGCTCTTTCGGCCCGCCTCTCAACTGTCAATCAACTGTTTACTAACTACTTTTTTTTTCCCCCCACACCACACACACACACACCAGGAAGCAGCCCGTGACAGCTGACTAACTCCCAGGTACCAATTTACTGTTAGATAACAGGGGCACTTAGGGTGAAAGAAACTTTGCCCATTTGTTTCTGCCTCGTGCGCGAATCGAACCCGCGCCACAGAATTACGAGTCCTGCGCGCTATCCACCAGGCTACGAGGCCCCAAGTGTGTGTGTGTGTGTGTTTGTGTGTGTGTGTGTGTGTGTTTGTGTGTGTGTGTGTGTGTGTGTGTGTGTGTGTGTGTGTGTGTGTGTGTGTGTGTGTGTGTGTGTGTGTGTGTGTGTGTGTGTGTGTGTGTGTGTGTGTGTGTGTGTGTGTGTGTGTGTGTGTGTGTGTGTGTGTGTGTGTGTGTGTGTTTGTGTGTATGTGAGTGTGTGTGTGTGTGTGTGTGTGTGTGTGTGTGTGTGTGTGTGTGTGTGTGTGTGTGTGTGTGCGTGTGTGTGTGTATTCTCACCTGGTTCTGTTTGCAGGGGTTGAGCTCTGGCTTTTTGGTCCCGCCTGTGTGTGTGTGTGTGTGTGTGTGTGTGTGTGTGTGTACTAACCTATATGTACTCACCCACCTATATGTGCTTGCAGGATCGAGCATTGACTCTTGGATCCCGCCTTTCTAGCTATCGGTTGTTTACAGCAATGACTCCTGTCCCATTTCCGTATCATACCTAGTTTTAAAAGTATGAATAGTATTTGCTTCCACAACCTGTTCCCCAAGTGCATTCCATTTTTCTACTACTCTCACGCATAAAGAAAACTTCCTAACATCTCTGTGCCTCATCTGAGTTTCCAGTTTCCACCCATGTCCCCTCGTTCTGTTATTATTACGTGTGAACATTTGATCTATTTCCACTTTGTCAATTCCCCTGAGTATTTTATATGTCCCTATCATATCTCCTCTCTCCCTTCTTTTCTCTAGTGTCGTAAGGTTCAGTTCCTTCAGCCGCTCTTCATATCCCATCCCTCGTAGCTCTGGGACAAGCCTCGTCGCAAACCTCTGAACCTTCTCCAGTTTCTTTATATATTTCTTCAGGTGGGGGCTCCATGATGGCGCGGCATACTACAAGACGGGTCTCACGTAGGCAGTGTAAAGCGCCCTAAAAGCTTCCTCATTTAGGTTTCTGAATGAAGTTCTAATTTTCGCCAGTGTAGAGTACGCTGCTTTCGTTATCCTATTTATATGTGCCTCAGGAGTTAGATTAGGTGTCACATCCACTCCCAGGTCTCTTTCTCGAATCGTTACAGGTAGGCTGTTCCCCTTCATTGTGTACTGTCCCTTTGGTCTCCTGTCACCTGATCCCATTTCCATAACTTTACATTTACTGGTGTTAAACTCCAGTAGCCATTTCTCTGACCATCTCTGCAGCCTGTGTGTGTGTGTGTGTGTGTGTGTGTGTGTGTGTGTGTGTGTGTGTGTGTGTGTGTGTGTGTGTGTGTGTGTGTGTGTACTCACCTAATTGTACTCACCTAATTGTGCTTGCGGGGGTTGAGCTCTGGCTCTTTGGTCCCGCCTCTCAACCGTCAATCAACTGGTGTACAGATTCCTGAGCCTATTGGGCTCTATCATATCTACACTTGAAACTGTGAATGGAGTCAGCCTCCACCACATCACTTCCTAATGCATTCCATTTGCTAACTACTCTGACACTGAAAAAGTTCTTTCTAACGTCTCTGTGGCTCATTTGGGTACTCAGCTTCCACCTGTGTCCCCTTGTTCGCGTCCCACCAGTGTTGAAAAGTTCGTCCTTGTTTACCCGGTCGATTCCCCTGAGGATTTTGTAGGTTGTGATCATGTCCCCCCTTACTCTTCTGTCTTCCAGTGTCGTGAGGTGCATTTCCCGCAGCCTTTCCTCATAACTCATGCCTCTTAGTTCTGGGACTAGTCTAGTAGCATACCTTTGGACTTTTTCCAGCTTCGTCTTGTGCTTGACAAGGTACGGGCTCCATGCTGGGGCCGCATACTCCAGGATTGGTCTTACATATGTGGTGTACAAGATTCTGAATGATTCCTTACACAGGTTCCTGAACGCCGTTCTGATGTTAGCCAGCCTCGCATATGCCGCAGACGTTATTCTCTTTATGTGGGCTTCAGGAGACAGGTTTGGTGTGATATCAACTCCTAGATCTTTCTCTCTGTCTGTTTCATTAAGTACTTCATCTCCTATTCTGTATCCTGTGCCTGGCCTCCTGTTTCCACTGCCTAGTTTCATTACTTTGCATTTACTCGGGTTGAACTTCAACAGCCATTTGTTGGACCATTCACTCAGTCTATCCAGGTCATCTTGTAGCCTCCTACTATCATCCTCTGTTTCAATCCTCCTCATAATTTTTGCATCGTCGGCAAACATTGAGAGGAACGAATCTATACCCTCTGGGAGATCATTTACATATACCAGAAACAGTATAGGTCCAAGGACTGACCCCTGCGGGACTCCACTTGTGACGTCTCGCCAATCTGAGACCTCACCCCTCACACAGACTCGTTGTCTCCTGTTGCTTAGGTATTCCTCTATCCACCGGAGTACCTTCCCTCTCACTCCAGCCTGCATCTCCAACTTTCGCACTAGCCTCTTGTGTGGCACTGTATCAAAGGCTTTCTGACAATCCAAAAATATGCAGTCTGCCCACCCTTCTCTTTCTTGCCTTATTTTTGTTGCCTGGTCGTAGAATTCAAGTAACCCTGTGAGGCAGGACCTGCCATCCCTGAACCCATGTTGATGCTGTGTTACAAAGTTCCTTCGCTCCAGATGCTCCACTAGTTTTTTTCGCACAATCTTCTCCATCAGCTTGCATGGTATGCAGGTTAGGGACACTGGCCTGTAGTTCAGTGCCTCCTGTCTATCCCCTTTCTTGTATATCGGGACTACGTTAGCTGCTTTCCAAGTATCTGGCAGTTCCCCTGTTGCCAGTGATTTGTTATACACTATGGAGAGTGGTAGGCTCAGTTCTCTTGCTCCTTCCTTTAGAACCCAAGGGGAGATTCCATCTGGGCCTATAGCCTTCGTCACGTCCAACTCTAGTAAACACTTCCTTACTTCCCCACTGGTAATCTCAAACTCTTCCAGTGGTTCCTGGTTAGCTATTCCCTCACTTACCTCTGGAATTTCTCCTTGTTCTAAGGTGAAGACCTCCTGGAATTTCTTATTCAATTCCTCACACACTTCCTTGTCATTTGTAGTGAATCCTTCCGCCCCTATCCTTAATCTCATAACCTGTTCCTTTACTGTTGTTTTTCTCCTAATGTGGCTATGCAACAATTTAGGCTGAGTCTTTGCCTTGCTTGCGATGTCATTTTCGTATTGTCTTTCTGCCTCTCTTCTCATCCTGACATATTCATTCCTGGCATTCTGGTATCTTTCTCTGCTCTCCAGTGTCCTGTTATTCCTATAGTTTCTCCATGCCCTTTTACTTTGCTGCTTAGCTAGCCTACATCTTTGATTGTGCATCCTGTGTGTGAGTACACACTGTGCACACACACTGTGCACACAATGGATGTGCATCCATTGTGTGTGAGTACACACACACACTACATCTGTGTGTGTGTGTGTGTGTGTGTGTGTGTGTGTTTGTGTGTGTGTGTGTGTGTGTGTGTGTGTGTGTGTGTGTGTGTGTGTGTGTGTGTGTGTGTGTGTGTATGTGTGTGTGTACTCACCTATTTGTGCTTTCAGGATCGAGCATTGACTCTTGGATCCCAAATCTTGTGTGTGTGGTCCAAATCTTGGATCTAATATAAGATCCATAAGATCCATATATTTATATAATTATATAAATTATATAAATAAATAAATTTATTATATAATAAAATATACGAAAAAAATGATATATTTAAATATATAAAATTTATTATTTTTAAATAAATAATATTTATTTAAATAAATAAATAAAATATATAAAAAAATTATATTTATAAATATATATGTATATTTAAATATTGATCTGTATGGATATGGACCCTATGGGTCCAGGAGGCCATCTGTGTCCCCCTCAGATGGTCTCCCTTATCACAGTTTTTGTCTATGGATGTGTGTCAGTGTGTTAGTGTGAGTGTCCGGGTGAGTGTGGGGGTCCCTGTGAGTGTCCGGATGATTATGGTTTCAGGAGGCCATCTGTGTCCCCTCAGATGGTCTCCCTTATCACAGTTTGTGTCTATGGATGTGTGTCAGTGTGTGAGTGTCAGTTTCACTGTGAGTGTCCGGATGATGTAACCGGACCGGAGTGTCCGGTTACTTCTGTGGTTTCAGGAGGCCATCTGTGTCCCCTCAGATGGTCTCCCTTATCACAGTCTATGGTTGTGTGTGTGTGAGTGTTTCATGAGCCTCTGCATCCGTCTCTTGAACTCCTGCTTCCCTCTCATGAGCCTCTGCATCCCTCTCTTGAGCCTTTGCATCATTCTCTTAAGCCTTTGGATCCCTCTTTTGATCCTCTGCATCACTCTCGTAAGCCTCTGCATCACTCTCTTGAGCCTCTCCATATCTCTCTTGAGTCTCTGCATCATTCTCTTGAGCCTCTGCATCACTCTCTTGAGCCTCTGCATCACTCTCTTGAGCCTCTGCATCAATCGCTTGAGCCTCTGCAACACTCTCCTCATCCTCTGCATCACTCTCTTAAGCCTCTTAATCCCTCTCTTAAGCCTCTTAATCCCTCTCTTGAGCCTCTGAATCGCTCTCTTGAGCCTCTGCATCACTCTCTCGAGCGTCTGCATCACTCTCTTGATTTTTTTTTCAGATATATACAAGAGTTGTTACATTCTATTACAGTCACTAGTACGCATAGCGTTTCGGGCAGGTCCCTGGAATACGATCCTTTGCCGCGAAGAATCGTTTTTTCATCCAAGTACACATTTTACTGTTGCGTTAAACAGACGCTACAGTTAAGGAATTACGCCCAGTAAATCCTCCCCGGCCAGGATACGAACCCATGACATAGCGCTCGGGGAACGCCAGACGAATGTCTTACCACTACACCACGGAGACTGTACCATCACTCTGCATCACTCTCTTGAGCCTCTGCATCACTCTCTTAAGCCTCTGCATCACTCTCTTGAGCCTCTGCATCACTCTCTTGAGTCTCTGAATCACTCTCTTGAGCCTTTGCAACACTCGTTTGATCCTCTGCATCACTCTCTTGAGCCTCTGCATCACTCTCTTGAGTCTCTGCATCACTCTCTTGACCCTCTGCATTTCTCTCTTGAGCATCTGCATCACTCTCTTGAGCCTCTGCATCCGTCTCTTGATCCTCTGCATCACTCTTTTAAGCCTCAGCATCCCTCTCTTCATCTTCTGCATCACTCTCTTGAGCCTCGATATAGCCTCTGAGCGAGGTGATATTGGGAGCATAATGAGGACACTTCTTAGATGATTGAAGATGAAGTATTTAAGTTTATTATTTAATCAATTACGTGTTTGCATCATTTTTATCGTATATTTATTGAATTTATACCAATAAACTGGAAATTCACAAAAACGTGGAAAAACTGCAAAATATTGCCTAATTCGATGATAATTTGTTTAAATCACATAAAGGAAAAGGGGGATGATAAACGTCAAAATATTGCTAAATTCGATGATGTTTAGTACGAAACAAAATACAAGAAAACTTGCTTAAATGCAATATTTTGCGAAAATTTGAGATATGATGGCCAAATCACATATCCTGACACTACATGAAATAGTATCGAAATATTGGTAAAAATGAATATATTTACGTAATATCAAACTACATGAAAAACGTGAAAAAAGTCAATATTATTCCAAATTTGAGGATTTTAACTTCGCATCATAGAGCGAGATATCGAGGTATCGTATTATTTAGATCCAAGAAAAGGCATATGAGAATGTTGTTTCCAATACAAATGATAAAAATCAATGTGTTTTCATTAGAATTAACTAAAATGTTCCTGATTTTTCGTTTATATTACCGATGGAAGATGTACATGTAAAACCGTTCTATTTCGGCTGAAACGTCAATATATGCAATAAAAACCGAACTTCTCCCGTTTTCAATATCTTACTCAGTATTTCAACGAGAAACAAATAGATGATTGAAAATGAAGTATTTAAGGTTATTATCTAATCAATTATGTGTTTGTGTCATTTTTATCGTATATTTAATGAATTAATACCAATAAACTGGAAATTCACAAAAACGAGGAAAAACAGCAAAATATTGCCTAATTCGATGATATTTTGTTGATATTTTGTCTGGCAGGGAGGCAGGCAGGCAAGCAGGCAGGCTGAAAGAAAATGGAATGACAAAGGGTTACAGACATTTTCTTCACAGACGGTAAAAACTATTATAATCACATTTACACATTTCAATGTGCGACATTCTTACCATTCAGGCTTGTTCGCATTTGTGTTCCTCACGTGTGCCCCAAAGAATGAGGTGATTTGGTAAAATGCTATGCCCAAGATTACTATCCGAGTGCCGGCGGTGGGGTGGTTCAAGTAGCCTCGGCTATCACCTCATTATGTCCGGTCGTGATGGTCAAGTGGATTAAGGCGTCTTGTACATACCAGTTGCGTTGCTCCTGGGAGTATGGGTTCGAGTCACTTCTGGGGTGTGAGTTTTCAGTTGCATATTGTCCTGGGGACCATTCAGGCTTGTTCGCATTTGTGTTCCTCACGTGTGCCCCAAAGAATGAGGTGATTTGGTAAAATGCTATGCCCAAGATTACTATCCGAGTGACGGCGGTGGGGTGGTTCAAATAGCCTCGGCTATCACCTCATTATGTCCGGTCGTGATGGTCAAGTGGATTAAGGCGTCTTGTACATACCAGTTGCGTTGCTCCTGGGAGTATGGGTTCGAGTCACTTCTGTGGTGTGAGTTTTCAGTTGCATATTGTCCTGGGGACCATTCAGGCTTGTTCGCATTTGTGTTCCTCACGTGTGCCCCAAAGAATGAGGTGATTTGGTAAAATGCTATGCCCAAGATTACTATCCGAGTGCCGGCGGTGGGGTGGTTCAAATAGCCTCGGCTATCACCTCATTATGTCCGGTCGTGATGGTCAAGTGGATTAAGGCGTCTTGTACATACCAGTTGCGTTGCTCCTGGGAGTATGGGTTCGAGTCACTTCTGTGGTGTGAGTTTTCAGTTGCATATTGTCCTGGGGACCATTCAGGCTTGTTCGCATTTGTGTTCCTCACGTGTGCCCCAAAGAATGAGGTGATTTGATAAAATGCTATGCCCAAGATTACTATCCGAGTGCCGGCGGTGGGGTGGTTCAAATAGGCTCGGCTATCACCTCATTATGTCCGGTCGTGATGGTCAAGTGGATTAAGGCGTCTTGAACATACCAGTTGCGTTGCTCCAGGGAGTATGGGTTCGAGTCACTTCTGGGGTGTGAGTTTTCAATTTTGATAAATATATATGTATATTTAAATATTGATGTGTATGGATATGGACCCTGTGGGTCCAGGAGGACATCTGTGTCCCCTCAGATGGTCTCCCTTATTACAGTTTTTGTCTATGGATTTTTTGTCTGTGTATTTTTGTCAGTGTGTTAGTGTGAGTGTCCGGGTGAGTGTGGGCGTCCCTGTGAGTGTCCGGATGATTATGGCTTCAGGAGGCCATCTGTGTCCCCTCATATGGTCTCCCTTATCACAGTTTGTGTCTATGGATGTGTGTGAGTGTGTGAGTGTGAGTGTCACTGTGAGTGTCCGGATGATGTAACCGGACCGGAGTGTCCGGTTACATCTGTGGTTTCAGGAGGCCACATGTGTCCCCTCAGATGGTCTCCCTTATCACAGTTTATGGATGTGTGTGTGTGAGTGTCCCTGTGAATGTTCGGATAAGGGTGTGTGTGTGTGAGTGTCCGGATATATGTGAGGTTTGGTTCCAGGAACCATTTGTGTCCCTCCTCCCCCAAATCTCCTCCCTTATTCCCACCGTGGGTTCGAATCCCAGGTGATTAGACCTACCCTAGGTCTATGGATCCAAGGTATCCATCCGTGGGCCCAACGGATTTCACCCCTTCCCCACTTTCCTAGGGCCAGGCCAATTCCAGCTATCCAGGGAACCTGTCGAAACAGAGGCAGCTACAGGAAGGGACACTCAAATATTTGTGCCCTGCAGTTACACAACCGTTCCGACAGTCTCGATCGCAATCTATCCAGATGAGAACACGTTCTCCTCCAACTACAACACGCTGGAGTCGCTGTAAATTTAAAATTTGATTCCTTTATTTATAGTTAGTATTTTTGGTGTATTAATTGATTTGTTTTATATTTTTAATGACTTATGTAGAGTGATTTAGGGAGTGGGGGGAGGTGGTAGCGTGTGTAGTAGATTATACGAGATCGTGGTTAGTTAGTATTTATCTAGTTGTGTTCACCTAGTTGTTCTTGCGAGGGTTGAGCTCTGCTCTTTCGGCCCGCCTCTCAACTGTGAATCAATCAATTTTTACTAGCTAATAAAAAAAATCCACATACACACACCAAGAAAGCAGCCCGTAACAGGTGTCTAATGCCCAAGTACATATGTACTGCTCTGTAAGAGGAGCGTCAGAATGAATGAAACTCTGCTGATTTTCGTTTGCGCCATCACCGGGGGATCGAACTTTGACCGTAGGATTACGAGTCGAGAGCGCTGTCCACTCAGCTATAAAGCCCCCTAGTGTGTGTATTGGTGCAAAAGATAATTTGGGAGAGGTTAATGGAAAGGAATGATGTTTGGTGGCCTTGAAGGCGCTGGAAGAGGGTTGCCAGTTATGAATTTAAATTATAAATTGATTAAGATAGGATATATATGCAAAAGACGTTGTGAGAGATAGTAAGAAAAGTGTTTCTGACTGAGGTTAGGTTCTGTGTGATTGACTTGTATGTTAGGAAAAAGAATATTTATCAGAAACATAGATGTTCTTTAGAAATGTTTGTTTGCAAATAGTTGCAAATTATTGGGTAAAAAGCCAATGGTTACCGTACCTTGAACAAACACACGTGAGCACAATTAGTCGACGGGGGTCAGAAAGTGAGAGTGAACAGCGAAACAGTAACAAAAAATGTGACAATAATTGGAAACTATGTCATTCAAACGTATACATGTTAACCATATAAATTACAGTAACACTAAACGCGGGCATACGTACATATGTCAATCAATTTACATAAATAAACATTCACAAATATGTACCTTTAAAATGGACACATACAGATAATTACCGTACACATGTCAGTTTAATTACAGGTACACATAAACACATACACCTTCACGTGTCTGTCGGTCATGACAATAGTACACATGGATACGAACCCAAAACAGTCCATTATCAACTAGTGTGTGTGTGTGTGTGTGTGTGTGTGTGTGTGTGTGTGTGTGTGTGTGTGTGTGTGTGTGTGTGTGTGTGTGTGTGTGTGTGTGTGTGTGTGTGTGTGTGTGTGTGTGTGTGTGTGTGTGTGTGTGTGTGTGTGTGTGTGTGTGTGTGTGTGTGTGTGTGTGTGTGTGTGTGTGTGTGTGTGTGTGTGTGTGTATGTGCGTGTGTGTGTGTATTCTCACCTGTTTCTGTTTGCAGGGGTTGAGCTCTGGCTTTTTGGTCCCGCCTGTGTGTGTGTGTGTGTGTGTGTGTGTGTGTGTGTGTCTGTGTGTGTGTGTGTGTGTGTGTGTGTACTCACCTATTTGTGCTTGCAGGATCGAGCATTGACTCTTGGATACCAAATCTTGTGTGTGAGGTCCAAATCTTGGATCTTATATAAGATCCATAAGATCCATATATTTATATAATTATATAAATTATATAAATAAATAAATTTATTATATAATAAAATATACGAAAAAAATGATATATTTAAATATATAAAAATTATTATTTTTAAATAAATAATATTTATTTAAATAAATAAATAAAATATATAAAAAAATTATATTTATAAATATATATGTATATTTAAATATTGATATGTATGGATATGGACCCTGTGGGTCCAGGAGGCCATCTGTGTCCCCTCAGATGGTCTCCCTTATCACAGTTTTTGTCTATGGATGTGTGTCAGTGTGTTAGTGTGAGTGTCCGGGTGAGTGTGGGGGTCCCTGTGAGTGTCCGGATGATTATGGTTTCAGGAGGCCATCTGTGTCCCCTCAGATGGTCTCCCTTATCACAGTTTGTGTCTATGGATGTGTGTCAGTGTGTGAGTGTGAGTGTCACTGTGAGTGTCCGGATGATGTAACCGGACCGGAGTGTCCGGTTACATCTGTGGTTTCAGGAGGCCATCTGTGTCCCCTCAGATGGTCTCCCTTATCACAGTCTATGGATGTGTGTGTGTGAGTGTCCCTGTGAATGTTCGGATAAGGGTGTGTGTGTGTGAGTGTCCGGATATATGTGAAGTTTGGTTCCAGGAACCATTTGTGTCCCTCCTCCCCCAAATCTCCTCCCTTATTCCCACCGTGGGTTCGAATCCCAGGTGATTAGACCTACCCTAGGTCTATGGATCCAAGGTACAAGATCCAAGATCCGTGGGCCCAACGGATTTCACCCCTTCCCCACTTTCCTAGGGCCAGGCCAATTCCAGCTATCCAGGGAACCTGTCGAAACAGAGGCAGCTACAGGAGGGGACACACAAATATTTGTGCCCTGCAGTTACACAACCGTTCCGACAGGCTCGATCGCAATCTATCCAGATGAGAACACGTTCTCCTCCGACTAGACCACGCTGGAGTCGCTGTAAGTTTAAAATTTGGTTCCTTTATTTATAGTTAGTATTTTTGGTGTATTAATTGATTTGTTTTATATTTTTAATGACTTATGTAGAGTGATTTAGGGAGTGGGGGGAGGTGGTAGCGTGTGTATTAGATTATACGAGATCGTGGTTAGTTAGTGTTTATCTAGTTGTGTTCACCTAGTTGTTCTTGCGAGGGTTGAGCTCTGCTCTTTCGGCCCGCCTCTCAACTGTGAATCAATTAATTTTTACTAGCTAATAAAAAAAAATCCACATACACACACCAAGAAAGCAGCCCGTAACAGGTGTCTAATGCCCAAGTGCCTATGTACTGCTCGGTAAGAGGAGCATCAGAATGAATGAAACTCTGCTGATATTCGTTTGCGCCATCACCGGGGGATCGAACTTTGACCCTAGGATTACGAGTCGAGAGCGCTGTCCACTCAGCTATAAAGCCCCCTAGTGTGTGTATTGGTGCAAAAGAAAATTTGGGAGAAGTTAATGGAAAGGAATGATGTTTGGTGGCCTTGAAGACGCTGGAAGAGGGTTGCCAGTTACGAATTTATCATCAGAGAGCATCCCTCTCTTGAGCCTTTTGCAGCACTCTCTTGAGCCTCTGCATCATTCTCTTGAGCCTCAGCATCCCTCTATAAAGTCTCTACATCACTCTCTTGAGCCTCTGCATCCCTCTAATAAGCCTCTGCATCACTCTCTTGAGCCACTGCACCCCTCTCTTGAGCCTCTGCACCACTTTCCTGAGTCTCTGCATCACTCTCCTGAGCCTCTGCATCATTCTCTTAAACCTCTTCATCCCACTCTTGATCCTCTGCATCACTCTTTTGAGCCTCTGCATCATTCTGTTGAGCCTCTACATCCTTCTCTTAAGCCTCTACATCATTCTCTTGAGCCCTTGCATCACTCTCTTGAGCCTCTGCATCACTCTCTTTAGCCTCTGCATCTCTCTCTTCAGCCTCTACATCACTCTCTTGATCCTCTGCATCACTCTCTTGATTCTCTCTTGATTAGAATGATGCAGGGGCTTAAAAGGGTGATGCAGAGGCTCAAGAGAGTGATGCAGAGGCTCAAGAGAGGGATGCAGTGGATCATGAGAGTGATACAGAGGCTCAAGCGAGGGAAACAGAGGCTTACGAGAGTGAGGCAGAGGCTTAAGAGAGGGATGCAGAGGCTCAAGAGGGTGATGCAGAAACTAAAGAGAGTGATGCAGAGGCTCAAGAGAGGGATGCAGAGGCTCAAGAGAGTGATGCAGACGATCAAGAGAGTGATTCAGAGGCTCAAGAGAGTGATGCAGACGATCAAGATAGTGATTCAGAGGCTTAAGAGAGTGGTGCAGAGGATCAAGAGAAAGATGCAGGGGCTTAAAAGGGTGATGCAGAGGCTCAAGAGAGTGATGCAGAGGCTCAAGAGAGGGATGCAGTGGATCATGAGAGTGATACAGAGGCTCAAGAGAGGGAAACAGAGGCTTACGAGAGTGAGGCAGAGGCTTAAGAGAGGGATGCAGAGGCTCAAGAGGGTGATGATCCAAGAAAAGACATATAACAATGTTGTTTCCAATACAAATGATAAAAATCAATGTGTTTTCATTAGAATTAACTAAAATGTTCATGATTTTCCGTTTATATTACCAATGGAAGATGTACACGAAAAACGGTCTAATCCGGCTGAAAAGTCGATATATGCAATAAAAACAAACCTTCTCCCCTTTTCAATATCTTACTTAGTATTTTAACGAGAAACAAATATATGATTGAAAATGAAGTATTTAAGGTTATTATCTAATCAATTATGTGTTTGCATCAGATATATCGTATATTTAATGAATTATTAACAATAAACTGAAAATTAACAAAAACGTGGAAAAACGGCAAAATATTGCATAATTCGATGATATTTTGTTTAAATCACATAAAGGAAAAGGGGATGATAAACGTGAAAATATTGCTAAATTCGATGATTTTTCGTACGAAACAAAATGCAAGAAAACTTGCTTAAAATGCAATATTATGCGAAATTCTGAGACTTGAAGGCCAAATCACATATCGTGATACTACATAAAATAGTATCGAAATATTGGTAACAATGAATATATTTACGTCATATCAAACTACATGAAAAACGTGAAAAATTCACTATTTTACAATATTTGAAGATATTAACTTCAAATCATAGAGCGAGGTTTCGTATTATCTAGATCCAAGAAAAGACATATAACAATGTTGTTTCCAATACAAATGATAAAAATCAATGTGTTTTCATTAGAATTAACTAAAATGTTCCTGATTTTCCGTTTATATTACCGATGGAAGATGTACACGAAAAAATCTCTATTCCGGCTGAAACGTCGATATATGCAATAAAAACAGAACTTCTCCCCTTCTTAATATCTTACTTAGTATTTTGACGAGAAACAAATAGATGATTGAAAATGAAGTATTTAAGGTTAATCAATTATGTGTTTGCATCATTTATATCGTATATTTAATGAATTATTAACAATAAACTGAAAATTCACAAAAACGTGGAAAAACGGCAAAATATTGCCTAATTCGATGATATTTTGTTTAAATCACATAAAGGAAAAGGGGATGATAAACGTCAAAATATTGCTAAATTCGATGATTTTTCGTACGAAACAAAATGCAAGAAAACTTGCTTAAAATGCAATATTATGCGAAATTCTAAGATATGAAGGCCAAATCACATATCGTGATACTACATGAAATAGTATCGAAATATTGGTAAAAATGAATATATTTACGTAATATCAAACTACATGAAAAACGTGAAAAAAGTAACTATTTAACCATATTTGAGGATTTTAACTTCAAATCATAGAGCGAGGTTTCGTATTATCTAGATCCAAGAAAAGACATATAACAATGTTGTTTCCAATACAAATGATAAAAATCAATGTGTTTTCATTAGAATTAACTAAAATGTTCCTGATTTTCCGTTTATATTACCGATGGAAGATGTACACGAAAAAATCTCTATTCCGGCTGAAACGTCGACATATGCAATAAAAACAGAACTTCTCCCTTTTTCAATATCTTACTCAGCATTTTAACGAGAAACAAATAGTTGATTGAAAGTGAAGTATTTAAAGTTATTATCTAATCAATTATATGTTTGCATCATTTTTTTCGTATATATAATGAATTAATACCCATAAACTGAAAATTCACAAAAACGTGGAGAAACGGCAAAATATTGCCTAATTCGATGATATTTTGTTTAAATCAAATAGAGTAAAAAGGGATGATAAACGTCAAAAAATATTGCTAAATTCGATGATTTTTCGTACGAAGCAAATTGCAAGAAAACTTGCTTAAAATGCAATATTATGCGAAATTCTGAGATTTGATGGACAAATCATATATCGGGATACTACATAAAATAGTATCGAAATATTGGTAAAAATGAATATATTTACGTAATATCAAACTACATGAAAAACGTGAAAAAAATCACTATTTTACCATATTTGAGGATTTTAACTTCGAATCGTAGAGCGAGGTTTCGTATTATTTAGATCCAAGAAAAGACATATGACAATATTGTTTCCAATACAAATGATAAAAATCAATGTGTTTTCATTAGAATTAACTAAAATGTTCCTGATTTTCCGTTTATATTACCGATGGAAGATATACACGAAAACCGCTCTATTCCGGCTGAAACGTCGATATATGCAATAAAAAAAGAACTTCTCCCCTTTTCAATATCTTACTCAGTATTTTAACGAGAAACAAATAGTTGATTGAAAATGAAGTATTTAAGGTTATTATCTTATTAGTTATGTGTTTGCATCATTTTTATCGTATATATAATGAATTAATACCAATAAACTGAAAATTCAGAAAAACGTGGAAAAAGGCAAAATATTGTCTAATTCGATGATATTTTGTTTAAATCACATAAAGGAAAAAGGGATGATAAAAGTCAAAATATTGCTAAATTCGATGATTTTTCGTACGAAACAAAATGCAAGAAAACTTGCTTAAAATGCAATATTATGCGAAATTCTGAGATTTGAGGCCAAATCACATATCGTGATACTACATGAAATAGTATCGAAATATTAGTAAAATGAATATATTTACGTAATACCAAACTACATGAAAAACGTGGAAAAAGTCACTATTTTACCATATTTGAGGATTTTAACTTCAAATCGTAGAGCGAGGTATCGTATTATTTAGATCCAAGAAAAGACATATGACAATATTGTTTCCAATACAAATGATAAAAATCAATGTGTTTTCATTAGAATTAACTAAAATGTTCCTGATTTTCTGTTTAAATTAGCGATGGATGATGTACACGAAAAACGCTGTAATCCGGCTGAAACGTCGATATATGCAATAAAAACAGAACTTCTCCCCTTTTCAATATCTTACTTAGTATTTTGACGAGAAACAAATAGATGATTGAAAATGAAGTATTTAAGGTTATTATCTAATCAATTATGTGTTTGTATCATTTGCCTTCATGCTGCAGTCTACACCAAGGAAACAAACATAGGAATGTGCCTTAATGCTAATGAAGTATTTAAGGTTATTATCTAATCAATTATGTGTTTGCATCATTTGCCTTCATGCTGCAGTCTACACCAAGGAAACAAACATAGGAATGTGCCTTAATGCTAATAATGCTAATGCTAATAAATTGGATAAGTTTAGATTTAGGAAAGACTTGGGCAAATACTGGTTCAGTAACTGGGTTGTTGATTTGTGATATATTTTCTGTATAATAAGTCGTAATTTCAAACTACGAATACGTGCAGAGAGCCCAAATTTGACTCCAAAATATGGCTCTAGCGTCGAATTTAGGGTGTTTGGGATATTTTGAGAACTGCAGGGAGGGGGGTGGGGGATGGGCAAAATGTGACCCATCGCTGTTTTCAGTAATTGACATATTTTCGGTATAAAATGTTGTAATTTCAACCTGCGAATATGTGCAGAGAGCCAGATTTTGGCTCCAAATTATGGCTCAAGGGTCGAATTTGGTATGCTTGGGATATTTTAAAACTGAATAGTGGATTGGAGCAAAATGTGATCTATCGCCGCTTTCAGTAATTGGCATATTTTCTGTATAAAAAGTGGTTTTTCAAACTGCGAATACATGCAGAAAGGCAGAATTTGTTTAGAAAATATGGCTCAAGGGTCGAATTTGGGATGTTTGGGATATTTAAAAAATTGCAGGGAGGGTTTGGTCATAATGTGATCCATCGCCCCTTTCAGTAATTGGCATATTTTCAGTATAAAAGTTGTAATTTCAAACTGCGAATACGTGCAGAGAGCCAGAATTTGGCTCCAAAATATGGCTCAAGGGTCGAATTTAGGATGTTTGGGATATTTTGCAAACTGCAGGGGGGGTTTAGGCAAAATGTGACCCATCGCTGCTTTCAGTAATTGGCATATTTTCAGTATAAAAAGTCGTATTTTCAAACTGCGAATACTTGCAGAGAGCCTTAATTTGGTTTCAAAATATGGCTCAAGCGTCGAATTTGAGATGTTTGGGATATTTTGAAAACTGCACGGAGGGATTGGGCAGAACTGCGAATAGGTGCAGAGAGCCAGAATTTGGCTCCAAAATCTGGCTCAAGGGTCGAATTTGGGATGCTTGGGATATTTTGAAAACTGAATGGTGGGTTTGGGCAAAATGTGATCCATCGTTGCTCTCCGTAATTGGCATATTTTCGGAATAAAAATTCGTAATTTCAAGCTGCGAATATGTGCAGAGAGCCACAATTTGGCTCCAAAATTTGGCTCAAGGGTCGAATTTGGGATGTTTGAGATGTTTTTAAAACTGCAGGGGGGTTTGGTCAAAATGTGACCTATCGCTGCTCTAAGTGATTGGCATATTTTCGGTATAAAATTAAATAATTTAAAACTGCGAACACGTGCAGAGAGCCCGAATTTGGCTCCAAAATATGGCTCAAGCGTCGAATTTGGGATGTTTGGGACATTTTGAAAACTACAGAGAGGGTTTCGGCAAAATGTGATCCATCGCCACTTTCAGTAATTGGCATGTTTTCGGTATAAAATGTCGTAATTTCAAACTGCGAATACGTGCAGAGAACCAGAATTTAGCTTCAAAATACTTCTCAAGGTTCGAATTTGGGATGTTTGGGATATTTCGAAAACTGCAAGCAGGGGGTTTCGGCTAAATGTGACCTATCGCCGCTCTCAGTAATTGAAATATTATTGGTATAAAAAGTCGTAATTTCAAACTGCGAATATATATGCAGAGAGCCACAATTTGGCTCCAAAATTTTCGCTCAAGGGTCGAATTTTGGATGTCTGGGATATTTTGAAAACTGCAGGGGGGGTTTGGGCAAAATGGGATCCATCGCCGCTCTCAGTAATTGGCATATTTTCGGTATAAAATGGCGTAATTTCAAACTGTGAATATGTGCAGAGAGTCCGAATTTGGTTCCAAAATACGGATCAAGCGTCGAATTTGGGTTGTTTGGAATATTTTGAAAACTGCAGGGAGTGTTTGGGTAAAATGTGACCAATCGCTGTTTTCAATAATTGACATATTTTCGGTATAAAATATCGTAATTTCAAACTGCGAATACGTGCAGCGAGCCAGAATTTGGCTCCAAAATATGGCTCAAGGGTCGAATTTGCGATGTTTGGGCTATTTTGAAAACTGCAGGGAGGGTTTGGGCCAAATGTTACAAATCACTGCTCTCAGTAATTGGCATATTTTCAGTATAAAAAGTCGTAATTTCAAACTGCGAATACATGCAAAGAGCCAGAATTTGGCTCCAAAATAAGGTTCAAGGGTAGAATTTGGGATTTTTGGGATATATTGAAAACTGCAGGTAGTGTTTGGGCAAAATGTGGTCCATTGCCGCTCTAAGTAATTGGCATATTTTCGGTATAAAAATTCGTAATTTCAAACTGCGAATACGTGCAGAAAGCCAGAATTTGGCTCCAAAATATGGCTCAAGCGTTGAATTTGGGATGTTTGGGATATTTTGAAAACTGCAGGGAGGGTTTGGGTAAAATGTGATCCATCGCCGCTTTCAGTAATTAGCATTTTTTTCAGTATAAAAGTCGTAATTTCAAACTGCGAATACATGCAGAGAGCCAGAATTTGGCTCCAAAATATAACTCAAGCGTCGAACTTGGGATGTTTGCTATATTTTGAAACTGCAGGGAGGGTTTGGGCAAAATGTGATCCATCGCCGCTCTCAGTAAATGGCATATTTTCGGTATAAAAATACGTAATTTCAATCTGCGAGTACGTGCAGAGAGCCCGAATTTGACTCCTAAATATGGCACAAGGGTCGAATTTGGGATGTTTGGGATATTTTGAAAACTGCAGGAAAGGCTTGGGCAAAATGTGATCCATCGCTGCACTCAGTAATTGGCATATTTTCGGTACAAAATGTCATAATTTCAACTGCTAATACGTGCAGAGAGCCCGAATTTGGCTCCAAAGTATGGCTCAAGCGTGGAATTTGGGATGTTTAGGATGTTTTGAAAACTGCAGGTAGGGTTTGGGCAAAATGTGATCTATTGCCGCTTTCAGTAATTGTCATGCTTTCGTTATAAAATGTCGTAATTTCAAATGGCGAATACGCGCAGAAAGCGAGAATTTGGTTCCAAAATATGGCTCAAAGGTCGAGTTTGGGATGTTTGGGATATTTTGCAAATTGCAGGGGTGATTTGGGCAAAATGTGACCCATCGCTTCTTTCAGTAATTGACATATTTTCAAGCGTCAAATTTAGGATGTTTGGGATAAAAACTCGTAATTTCAAACTGAGAATACGTGCAGAGAGCCAGAATTTGGCTCCAAAATAATTCTCAAGGGTTGAATTTGGGATGTTTGGGAAATTTTGAAAACTGCAGGGAGGGTTTGGAGAAAATGTGATCCATCGCCGCTCTCCATAATTGGCATATTTTCGGTATAAAAATTGCTAATTTCAAACTGCTAATACGTGCAGAGAGCTAGAATTTGGCTCCAAAATATGGCTCAAGCGTTGAATTTGGGATGTTTTGGATATTTTCAAAACTGCAGGGAGGGTTTGGGCAAAATGTGATCCATCGCCGCTCTCAGTAATTGACATATTTTCGGTTTAAAAAGTCGTAATATAAAACTGCGAATACGTGCAGAGAGCCAGAATTTGGCTCCAAAATATGGCTCAGGCGTCGAATTTGGGATGTTAGGGATATTTTGAAAACTGCAGGGGGGTTTGGGCAAAATGTGACCCATCGCTTCTTTCAGTAATTGGCATATTTTCAAGCGTCAAATTTGGGATGTTTGGGATAAAAAGTCGTAATTTCAAACTGCGAATACGTGCAGAGAGCCAGAATTTCGCTCCAAAAATATTTTCAAGAGTCGAATTTGGGATGTTTGGGATATTTTGAAAACTGCAAGGAGGGGGTTTCGGCTAAATGTGACCTATCGCCGCTCTCAGTAATTGACATATTATCGGTATAAAAAGTCGTAATTTCAAACTGCGAATATGTGCAGAGAGCCACAATTTGGCTCCAAAATTTCGCTCAAGGGTCGAATTTGGGATGTTTGGGATATTTTGAAAACTCCAGGGGGGTTTTGACAAAATGTGACCCATCGCCGCTCTCTCGAAACCGCATATTTTCGGTATAAAAATTCGTAATTTCAAACTGCGAATACGTGCAGAAAGCCAGAATTTGGCTCCAAAATATGGCTCAAGCGTTGAATTTGGGATGTTTGGGATATTTTGAAAACTGCAGGGAGGGTTTGGGTAAAATGTGATCCATCGCCGCTTTCAGTAATTGGCATTTTTTTCAGTATAAAAGTCGTAATTTCAAACTGCGAATACATGCAGAGAGCCAGAATTTGGCTCCAAAATATAACTCAAGCGTCGAACTTGGGATGTTTGCTATATTTTGAAACTGCAGGGAGGGTTTGGGCAAAATGTGATCCATCGCCGCTCTCAGTAAATGGCATATTTTCGGTATAAAAATACGTAATTTCAATCTGCGAGTACGTGCAGAGAGCCCGAATTTGACTCCTAAATATGGCACAAGGGTCGAATTTGGGATGTTTGGGATATTTTGAAAACTGCAGGAAAGGCTTGGGCAAAATGTGATCCATCGCTGCACTCAGTAATTGGCATATTTTCGGTACAAAATGTCATAATTTCAACTGCTAATACGTGCAGAGAGCCCGAATTTGGCTCCAAAGTATGGCTCAAGCGTGGAATTTGGGATGTTTAGGATGTTTTGAAAACTGCAGGTAGGGTTTGGGCAAAATGTGATCTATTGCCGCTTTCAGTAATTGTCATGCTTTCGTTATAAAATGTCGTAATTTCAAATGGCGAATACGCGCAGAAAGCTAGAATTTGGTTCCAAAATATGGCTCAAAGGTCGAGTTTGGGATGTTTGGGATATTTTGCAAATTGCAGGGGTGATTTGGGCAAAATGTGACCCATCGCTTCTTTCAGTAATTGGCATATTTTCAAGCGTCAAATTTAGGATGTTTGGGATAAAAACTCGTAATTTCAAACTGAGAATACGTGCAGAGAGCCAGAATTTGGCTCCAAAATAATTCTCAAGGGTTGAATTTGGGATGTTTGGGAAATTTTGAAAACTGCAGGGAGGGTTTGGGGAAAATGTGATCCATCGCCGCTCTCCATAATTGGCATATTTTCGGTATAAAAATTGCTAATTTCAAACTGCTAATACGTGCAGAGAGCTAGAATTTGGCTCCAAAATATGGCTCAAGCGTTGAATTTGGGATGTTTTGGATATTTTCAAAACTGCAGGGAGGGTTTGGGCAAAATGTGATCCATCGCCGCTCTCAGTAATTGACATATTTTCGGTTTAAAAAGTCGTAATATAAAACTGCGAATACGTGCAGAGAGCCAGAATTTGGCTCCAAAATATGGCTCAGGCGTCGAATTTGGGATGTTAGGGATATTTTGAAAACTGCAGGGGGGTTTGGGCAAAATGTGACCCATCGCTTCTTTCAGTAATTGGCATATTTTCAAGCGTCAAATTTGGGATGTTTGGGATAAAAAGTCGTAATTTCAAACTGCGAATACGTGCAGAGAGCCAGAATTTCGCTCCAAAATATTTTCAAGAGTCGAATTTGGGATGTTTGGGATATTTTGAAAACTGCAAGGAGGGGGTTTCGGCTAAATGTGACCTATCGCCGCTCTCAGTAATTGACATATTATCGGTATAAAAAGTCGTAATTTCAAACTGCGAATATGTGCAGAGAGCCACAATTTGGCTCCAAAATTTCGCTCAAGGGTCGAATTTGGGATGTTTGGGATATTTTGAAAACTCCAGGGGGGTTTTGACAAAATGTGACCCATCGCCGCTCTCTCGAAACCGCATATTTTCGGTATAAAAATTCGTAATTTCAAACTGCGAATACGTGCAGAAAGCCAGAATTTGGCTCCAAAATATGGCTCAAGCGTTGAATTTGGGATGTTTGGGATATTTTGAAAACTGCAGGGAGGGTTTGGGTAAAATGTGATCCATCGCCGCTTTCAGTAATTGGCATTTTTTTCAGTATAAAAGTCGTAATTTCAAACTGCGAATACATGCAGAGAGCCAGAATTTGGCTCCAAAATATAACTCAAGCGTCGAACTTGGGATGTTTGCTATATTTTGAAACTGCAGGGAGGGTTTGGGCAAAATGTGATCCATCGCCGCTCTCAGTAAATGGCATATTTTCGGTATAAAAATACGTAATTTCAATCTGCGAGTACGTGCAGAGAGCCCGAATTTGACTCCTAAATATGGCACAAGGGTCGAATTTGGGATGTTTGGGATATTTTGAAAACTGCAGGAAAGGCTTGGGCAAAATGTGATCCATCGCTGCACTCGGTAATTGGCATATTTTCGGTACAAAATGTCATAATTTCAACTGCTAATACGTGCAGAGAGCCCGAATTTGGCTCCAAAGTATGGCTCAAGCGTGGAATTTGGGATGTTTAGGATGTTTTGAAAACTGCAGGTAGGGTTTGGGCAAAATGTGATCTATTGCCGCTTTCAGTAATTGTCATGCTTTCGTTATAAAATGTCGTAATTTCAAATGGCGAATACGCGCAGAAAGCTAGAATTTGGTTCCAAAATATGGCTCAAAGGTCGAGTTTGGGATGTTTGGGATATTTTGCAAATTGCAGGGGTGATTTGGGCAAAATGTGACCCATCGCTTCTTTCAGTAATTGGCATATTTTCAAGCGTCAAATTTAGGATGTTTGGGATAAAAACTCGTAATTTCAAACTGAGAATACGTGCAGAGAGCCAGAATTTGGCTCCAAAATAATTCTCAAGGGTTGAATTTGGGATGTTTGGGAAATTTTGAAAACTGCAGGGAGGGTTTGGGGAAAATGTGATCCATCGCCGCTCTCCATAATTGGCATATTTTCGGTATAAAAATTGCTAATTTCAAACTGCTAATACGTGCAGAGAGCTAGAATTTGGCTCCAAAATATGGCTCAAGCGTTGAATTTGGGATGTTTTGGATATTTTCAAAACTGCAGGGAGGGTTTGGGCAAAATGTGATCCATCGCCGCTCTCAGTAATTGACATATATTCGGTTTAAAAAGTCGTAATATAAAACTGCGAATACGTGCAGAGAGCCAGAATTTGGCTCCAAAATATGGCTCAGGCGTCGAATTTGGGATGTTAGGGATATTTTGAAAACTGCAGGGGGGTTTGGGCAAAATGTGACCCATCGCTTCTTTCAGTAATTGGCATATTTTCAAGCGTCAAATTTGGGATGTTTGGGATAAAAAGTCGTAATTTCAAACTGCGAATACGTGCAGAGAGCCAGAATTTCGCTCCAAAAATATTTTCAAGAGTCGAATTTGGGATGTTTGGGATATTTTGAAAACTGCAAGGAGGGGGTTTCGGCTAAATGTGACCTATCGCCGCTCTCAGTAATTGACATATTATCGGTATAAAAAGTCGTAATTTCAAACTGCGAATATGTGCAGAGAGCCACAATTTGGCTCCAAAATTTCGCTCAAGGGTCGAATTTGGGATGTTTGGGATATTTTGAAAACTCCAGGGGGGTTTTGACAAAATGTGACCCATCGCCGCTCTCAGTAATTGGCATATTTTCGGTATAAAATGACGTAATTTCAAACTGCGAATACGTGCAAAGAGCGAGAATTTGGGTCGAAAATAAGGTTCCAGGGTCGAATTTGGGATGTTTGGGATATTTTTAAAACTGCAGAGAGGGTTTGGGCATAATGTGATCCATCGCCGCTTTCCGTAATTGGCATATTTTCAGTAGAGGCTCAAGAGAGGGATAAAAATACTGAGTAAGATATTGAAAAGGGGAGAAGTTTAGGTTTCGGTTAGGTTGGGAAATAAGTCAGTGTTTTAAACAACCAACGGCTAAAAGGACAGACTCCAAGATTAATGCTCTATCTTGCTGGATCGAGCATTAATGTGCATTAAATTATTAATTTAAATTAAATTATTAAATTTTTAAATTATTAGCATTAAAGCATGAATTGGATCTATTTGTGTACTCACACATAGGAGAGTACACATAAATGAAAAACTTGTTCCTTCTCGTCTCATAATCGGGGATTCAAGGGTTCGAATCCCGGTCGGACAGGCTTGTAATTGTTGGTAGCGTTTCCTTTCACCCAATGCCTTTATTTACCTAGAAGTAAATAGTGAGTTACTTGCATCCTTGTAAGTGAGTGAGGGTTAGTCACTAGTAGGACATTGTGGAATAGGTGTTATAAGCCTAACATATGCATATATATAAACTGCTTGTTCCACGACTCAGTGATTTTACATGTGTTGACTAAATGATGCCAAAGAGAGCATATCTAAGACCTAAAATTATCTCTCTCTTGAGCCTCTGCAGCACTCTCTTGATCGTCTGCATCACTCTCTTGAGCTTCTGCATCATTCCCTTGAGATTATCTATCACTCTCTTGAGCCTCTGCATCACTCTCTTGAGCCTCTCTATCACTCTCTTGAGGGTCTGCATCACTGTCTTGAGCCTCTGCATCACTCTCTTATGCCTCTGCATCCCTCTCTTGATTCTCTGCATCACTCTCTTGAGCTTCTGCATCATAATCTTGAGCCTCTGCATCCCTCTTTTAAGCCTCTACATCATTCTCTTGAGCCTCTGCTTCACTCTCTTGAGCCTCTGCATCACTCTCTTAAGCATCTGCCTTTCTCTCTTGAGCCTCTGCATCACTCTCTTGAGCCTCTGCATCCCTCTCTGGAGCCTCAGCATCCCTCTCTTGAGCCTTTTGCAGCACTCTCTTGAGTCTCTGCATCATTCTCTTGAGCCTTTCCATCCCGCTCTTAAGCCTCTGCATCACTCTCATGAGGCTCTGCAGCACTCTCTTGAGCCTCTGCATCACTCTCTTGAGTCTCTGCATCACTCTCTTGAGCCTTTGCATCACTCTCTTGAGCCTCTGCATCACCCTCTTAAACCTTTGCATCCTTCTCTTCATCATCTGCATCACTCTTTTGAGCCTTTGCATCATTCTCTTGAACCTCTACATCCTTCTCTTTAGCCTCTACATCATTCTCTTGAGCCCATGCATGTCTCTCTTGTTCCCCTGCATCACTCTCATTAGCCTCTGCATCAATCTCTTAAGCCTCTGCATTTCTCTCTTCAGCCTCTGCATCACTCTCTTGAGCCTCTGCATCATTCTCTTGAGCCTCTGCATCCCTCTCTTAAGCCTCTACATCATTCTCTTGAGCCTCTGCATCCCTCTCATGAGCCTTTGCATAACTCTCAAGTGCCTCTGCATCTTTCTCTTGTGCCTCTGCATCACTCACTTTAGCCTCTGCATCACTCTCATGAGCCTCTGCATCCCTCTCTTGAGCCTATTCATCCCTCTCTTGAGCCTCTGCATCCCTCTCTTGAGCCTCTGCATCACTCTCGTAAGCCTCTACATGACTCTCTTAAGCCTCTGCATCACTCTCGTAAGCCTCTGCGTCACTCTCTTAAGCCTCTGCATCACTCTCGTAATCCTCTGAATCACTCTCTTGAGCCTCTTTATCGCTCTCTTGAGCCCCTGCATCCCTCAATTGAGCGTCTGCATCACTCTCTTGAGCCTCTGCTTCCCTCGCCGAGGTTAAAGCGAGTGATGCAGAGGCTCAAGAGAGTGATGCAGAAGCTCAAGTGAGTGATGCAGAGGCTCAAGAGAGTGATGCAGAGGCTCAAGTGAGTGATGCAAAGGCTCAAGAGAGTAATGCAGACGCTCAAGAGAATGATGTAGAGGCTTAAGAGAGAGATGCAGAGGCTCAAGAGACTGATGCAGAGGCTTACCAGAGTGATGCAGAGAATCAAGTGAGGGATGCAGAGGCTTAAGTGAGTGTTGCAGAGGCTTAAGCGTGGGATGCAGAGGCTCAAGAGATTGATGCAGAGGCTCAAGGGAGTGGTGCAGAGGCTTAAGAGAGGGATGCCGAGGCTCAAGACAGTGATGCAGAGGCTCAAGAGAGGGATGTAGAGGCTCAAGAGAGTGATGCAGAGGCTCAAGAGAATGATGCAGAGGCCTAAGAGAATGATGAAGAGGCTCAAGAGAGGGATGCAGAGGCTCAAGAGAGTGATTCAGAGGCTTACGAGAGTGATGCAGAGGCTTAAGAGAGGGATGCAGGGGCTCAAGAGAGGGATGCAGAGGCTCAAGAGAGTGATGCAGGGGCTGAAGAGAGAGATGCAGAGGCTTAATTAAGAGAGTGATGCAGAGGCTAAAGAGAGTGATGCAGAGGCTCTAGAGAATGATGCAGAGGCTCAAGAGAATGATGCAGAGACTTTAGAGAGTGATGCAGAGGCTTAAGAGAGTGATGCTAAGGCTGAGGAGAAGGACGCAGAGGCTCATGAGAGGGATGCAGGAGTCCAAGAGAGGGATGCAGAGGCTCAAGAAAGGGATGCAGAGGCTTAAGAAAGTGATGCAGAGGCTCAAAATAGGGATGCAGAGGCTTAAGAGGATATCCCAAACATCCCAAATTCGACCCTTGAGCCATATTTTGGAGCCAAATTGTGGCTCTCTGCACATACTCGCAGTTTGAAATTACGAATTTTTATTCCGAAAATATGTCAATTACTGAGAGAGTCGATGGGTCACATATTGCCCAAAATCCCCTGCAGTTTTCAAAATATCCCAAACATCCCAAATTCGACCCTTGAGCTATATTTTGGAGCCAAATTCTGGCTCTCTGCATGTATTCGCAGTTTGAAATTACGAATTTTTATACTGAAAATATGCCAATAACTGAAAGCAGCCATGGGTCACAATTTGCCGAAACCCCCCTGCAGTTTGCAAAATATCTAAAACATCCCAAATTCGACCCTTGAGCCATATTTTGGAGCCAAATTCTTGCTATCTCCACGCATTCCCAGCTTGAAATTACGAATTTTTATACCGAAAATACGCCAATTACTGAAAGCGGCGATGGGTCACATTTTGCCCCCCCCCAACCCCATTAGTTTTCAAAATATCCCAAACATCTCAAATTCGACGTTTGAGCCATATTTTGAAGCCAAATTCGGGCTCTCATCACGTATTCGCAGTTTGAAATTAAGTCATTTTATACCGACAATATGCCAATTACAGAGAGCAGCGATGGGTCACATGTTGCCTAAACCCTCCCTGCAGTTTTCAAAATATCCCAAACATCCCAAATTCGACCCGTGAGCCATATTTTGGAGCCAAATTTTGGCTTTCTGCATGTATTCGCAGTTTGAAATTTCGACTTTTTATACCGAAAATATGCCTATTACTGAAAGCGGCAATGGATCACATTTTGCTCAAACCTGCAGTTTTCAAAATACGAAAACCGCTCTATCCTGGCTGAAACGTCGATATATACAATAAAAACAGAAGTTCTCCCCTTTTTAATTTCTTACTCAGTATTTTAACGAGAAACAAATATTTGATTGAAAATGAAGTATTTAAGGTTATTATCTAATCAATTATGTGTTTGCATCATTGTTATCGTATATATAATGAATTAATACCAATAAGCTGAAAATTCACAAAAACGTGGAAAAACGGCAAAATATTGCCTAATTCGATGATATTTTGTTTAAATCACATAAAGGAAAAGAGAATGATAAACGTCAAAATATTGCTAAATTCGATGATTTTTCGTACGAAACAAAATGCAAGAAAACTGGCTTAAAATGCAATTTTATGCGAAATTCTGAGATTTCAAGGCCAAATCACATATCGTGATACTACATGAAATAGTATCGAAATATTGGTAAGAATGAATATATTTACGTAATATCAAACTACATGAAAAACGTGAAAAAGTCACAATTTTACCATATTTGAGGATTTTAACTTCAAATCATAGAGCGAGGTTTCGTATTATTTAGATCCAAGAAAAGACATATGACAATGTTGTTTCCAACACAAATGATAAAAACCAATGTGTTTTCATTGGAATTAACAAAAATGTTCCTGATTTTCCGTTTATATTACCGATGGAAGATGTACACGTAAAACCGCTCTAATCCGGCTGAAACGTCGATATATGCATTAAAAACAGAACTTCTCCCCATTTCAATATCTTACTCAGTATTTTAACGAGAAACAAATTGATGATTGAAAAATGGAGTATTTAAGGTTATTTTCTGATCAATTATGTGTTTGCATAATTTTTTATCGTATATTTAATGAATTAATAACAATAAACTGAAAATTCACCAAAACGTGGAAAAACGGCGTAATTCGATGATATTTTGTTTAAATCACATAAAGGAAAAGGGGATGATAAAGGTCAAACTATAGCTAAATTCGATGATTTTTAGTACAGAACAAAATGCAAGAAAACTTGCTTAAAATGCAAAATTTGCGAAATTCTGAGATATTAAGGCCAACTCACATATCGTGAGAAAACATGAAGTAGTATCGAAATATTGGTAAAAACGAATATATATATATATATATATATATATATATATATATATATATATATATATATATATATATATATATATATATATATATATATATATATATATATATATATATATATATTAGTATATTTTGGTAGCAGTCTTTCCTGTAGACATATATTATTAAATATGACCGAAAAAGTAAGATTAATAATTCTAACGCGAATTTTCTCAATCTTTCGTACATTACGCTTCACTGTTGGAGGTAAATAAAAAATCAATTCTCCAAAATTCATTTTTATTTCTAGTCTGACGCGACACGGGCGCGTTTCGTAAAACTTATTACATTTTCAAAGACTTTAGTTCACAAATACACAACTGATTAGAACTTACGTATCTCCGATTTTATATCTACATTTGAGTGAGGTGGGAGGGGTGATGTGGCATTAACACAAGACAGAACAAGAGGGGATATTAATAGGGTATTAAAAGTATCAACACAAGACAGAACACAAACAATGGGTATTGAATAGAAGTGTTTGTAGAAAGCCTATTGGTCCATATTTCTTGATGCTTCTATATTGGAGCGGAGTCTTGAGGTGGGTAGAATATAGTTGTGCAATAATTGGCTGTTTATTGCTGGTGTTGACTTCTTGATGTGTAGTGCCTCGCAAACGTCAAGCCGCCTGCTATCGCTGTATCTATCGATGATTTCTGTGTTGTTTACTAGGATTTCTCTGGCGATGGTTTGGTTGTGGGAAGAGATTATATGTTCCTTAATGGAGCCCTGTTGCTTATGCATCGTTAAACGCCTAGAAAGAGATGTTGTTGAGCCTCTACATGTCTTGAGCCTCTACATCCCTCTCTTGAGCCTCTGCATCACTGTCTTGAGCCTCGGCATCCCTCTCTTAAGCAGAGGCTCAAGAGAATGATGCAGAGGCCTAAGAGAATGATGAAGAGGCTCAAGAGAGGGATGCAGAGGCTCAAGAGAGTGATTCAGAGGCTTACAAGAGTGATGCAGAGGCTTAAGAGAGTGATGCAGAGGCTTAAGAGAGGGATGCAGGGGCTTAAGAGAGGGATGCAGGGGCTCAAGAGAGGGATGCAGAAGCTCAAGAGAGTGATGCAGGGGCTGAAGAGAGAGATGCAGAGGCTTAATTAAGAGAGTGATGCAGAGGCTAAAGAGAGTGATGCAGAGGCTCTAGAGAATGATGCAGAGGCTCAAGAGAATGATGCAGAGACTTTAGAGAGTGATGGAGAGGCTTAAGAGAGTGATGCTAAGGCTGAGGAGAAGGACGCAGAGGCTCATGAGAGGGATGCAGGAGTCCAAGAGAGGGATGCAGAGGCTCAAGAAAGGGATGCAGAGGCTTAAGAAAGTGATGCAGAGGCTCAAAATAGGGATGCAGAGGCTTAAGAGGATATCCCAAACATCCCAAATTCGACCCTTGAGCCATATTTTGGAGCCAAATTGTGGCTCTCTGCACATACTCGCAGTTTGAAATTACGAATTTTTATTCCGAAAATATGTCAATTACTGAGAGAGTCGATGGGTCACATATTGCCCAAAATCCCCTGCAGTTTTCAAAATATCCCAAACATCCCAAATTCGACCCTTGAGCTATATTTTGGAGCCAAATTCTGGCTCTCTGCATGTATTCGCAGTTTGAAATTACGAATTTTTATACTGAAAATATGCCAATAACTGAAAGCAGCCATGGGTCACAATTTGCCGAAACCCCCCTGCAGTTTGCAAAATATCTAAAACATCCCAAATTCGACCCTTGAGCCATATTTTGGAGCCAAATTCTTGCTATCTCCACGCATTCCCAGCTTGAAATTACGAATTTTTATACCGAAAATACGCCAATTACTGAAAGCGGCGATGGGTCACATTTTGCCCCCATCAACCCCATTAGTTTTCAAAATATCCCAAACATCTCAAATTCGACGTTTGAGCCATATTTTGAAGCCAAATTCGGGCTCTCATTCGCAGTTTGAAATTAAGTCATTTTATACCGACAATATGCCAATTACTGAGAGCAGCGATGGGTCACATGTTGCCTAAACCCTCCCTGCAGTTTTCAAAATATCCCAAACATCCCAAATTCGACCCGTGAGCCATATTTTGGAGCCAAATTTTGGCTTTCTGCATGTATTCGCAGTTTGAAATTTCGATTTTTATACCGAAAATATGCCTATTACTGAAAGCGGCAATGGATCACATTTTGCTCAAACCTCCTGCAGTTTTCAAAATACGAAAACCGCTCTATCCTGGCTGAAACGTCGATATATACAATAAAAACAGAAGTTCTCCCCTTTTTAATTTCTTACTCAGTATTTTAACGAGAAACAAATATTTGATTGAAAATGAAGTATTTAAGGTTATTATCTAATCAATTATGTGTTTGCATCATTGTTATCGTATATTTATAATGAATTTATACCAATAAGCTGAAAATTCACAAAAACGTAGAAAAACGGCAAAATATTGCCTAATTCGATGATATTTTGTTTAAATCACATAAAGGAAAAGAGAATGATAAACGTCAAAATATTGCTAAATTCGATGATTTTTCGTACGAAACAAAATGCAAGAAAACTTGCTTAAAATGCAATATTATGCGAAATTCTGAGATTTGAAGGCCAAATCACATATCGTGATACTACATGAAATAGTATCGAAATATTGGTAAGAAAAATATATTTACGTAATATCAAACTACATGAAAAACGTGAAAAAGTCACTATTTTACCATATTCGAGGATTTTAACTTCAAATCATAGAGCGATGTTTCGTATTATTTAGATCCAAGAAAAGACATATGACAATGGTGTTTCCAATACAAATTATAAAAACCAATGTGTTTTCATTAGAATTAACTAAAATGTTCCTGATTTTCCGTTTATATTACCGATGGAAGATGTACACGTAAAACCGCTCTAATCCGGCTGAAACGTCGATATATGCAATACAAACAGAACTTCTCCCCATTTCAATATCTTACTCAGTATATTAACGAGAAACAAATTGATGATTGAAAATGGAGTATTTAAGGTTATTTTCTGATCAATTATGTGTTTGCATAATTTTTTATCGTATATTTAATGAATTAATAACAATAAACTGAAAATTCACCAAAACGTGGAAAAACGGCGTAATTCGATGATATTTTGTTTAAATCACATAAAGAAAAATGGGATGATAAAGGTCAAACTATAGCTAAATTCGATGATTTTTAGTACAGAACAAAATGCAAGAAAACTTGCTTAAAATGCAAAATTTGTGAAATTCTGAGATATTAAGGCCAACTCACATATCGTGAGAAAACATGAAGTAGTATCGAAATATTGGTAAAAACGAATATATATATATATATATATATATATATATATATATATATATATATATATATATATATATATATATATATATATATATATATATATATATATATATATATATATATATATGTAAAATCACTCTACATGAATAACGTGAAAAAAGTCACTATATTACAATATTTGAGGGTTTTAACTTCAAATCAAAGAGCGAGGTTTCGTATTATTTAGATCCAAGAAAAGACATATGACAATGTTGTTTCAAATACAAATGATAAAAAACAATGTGTTTTCATTAGAATTAACTAAAATGTTCCTGATTTTCCGTTTATATTACCGATGGAAGATGTACACGTAAAACCGCTCTAATCCGGCTGAAACATTGATATATGCAATAAAAACAAAACTTCTCCCCTTTCCTCAAATATAAATGATAAAAATCAATGTGTTTTCAATAGAATTAACTAAAATGTTCCTGATTTTCTGTTAATATTACCGATGGAAGATGTACACGTAAAACCGCTCTAATCCGGCTGAACCTTCGATATATGCAATAAAAACAGAACTTCTCCCCTTTCCAATTGCTTACTCAGTATTTTAACGAGAAACAAATAGTTGATTGAAAATGAAGTGTTTAAGGTTAATTTCTAATCAATTATGTGTTTGCATCATTTTTATCGTATATTTATTGAATTAATAGCAATAAACTGAAAATTCACAAAAACGTGGAAAAACAGCAAAATATTGCCTAATTCGATGATATTTTGTTTATATCACATAAAGGAAAAGGGGATGATAAACGTCAAAATATTGCTGAATTCGATGATTTTTAGTACGAAACAAAATGCAAGAAAACTTGCTTCAAATGCAATATTATGCGAAAATCTGGGATTTGAAGGCCAAAGCACATATCGTGATACTACATGAAATAGTATCGAAATATTGGTAAAATTGAATATATTTACGTAATATTAAACTACATGAAAAACGTGAAAAAAGTAATTATTATACCAAATTTGAGGATTTTAACTTCGAATCATAGAGCAACGTTTCGTATTTTTTAGACCCTAGAAAAGACGTATAAAGATGTTGCTTCCAATACAAATGATAAAAATCAATGTGTTTTCATTAAAATTAACTAAAATGGTCCTGAATTTCGGTTTATATTACCGATGGAAGATGTACTCGTAAAACCGTTCTAATCCGGCTGAAACGTCGATATATGCAATAAAAACAGAACTTCTCCCCTTTTCAATATCTTCAATTCAATATCAGTATTTTAACAAGAAACAAATAGATGATTGAAAATGAAGTATTTAAGGTTATTTTCTGATCAATTATGTGTTTGCATAATTTTTATCGTATATTTAATGAATTAATAACAATAAACTGAAAATTCACAAAAACGTGGAAAAACGGCCTAATTCGAAGATATTTTGTTTAAATCACATAAAGGAAAAGGGGATGATGAAGGTAAAAATTTTGCTAAATTCGATGATTTTTAGTACACAACAAAATGCAAGAAAACTTCCTTAAAAATGCAAAATTTGCGAAGTTCTGATATTTAAAGGCCAAATCACATATCGTAAGAAAACATGAAGTAGTATCGAAATATTGGTAAAAACGAATATATATACGTAAAATCACACTACATGAATAACGTGAAAAAATTCACTATATTACCATATTTGAGGAATTTAACTTCAAATCATAGAGCGAGGTTTCGTATTATTTAGATCCAAGAAAAGACATATGACAATGTTGTTTCAAATGTAAATGATAAAAATCAATGTGTTTTCATTAGAATTAACTAAAATGTTCCTGATTTTCTGTTTATATTACCGATGGAAGATGTACACGTAAAACCGTTCTAATCCGGCTGAAACGTCGATATATGCAATAAAAACAGAACTTCTCCCCTTTCCAATAGATTACTCAGTATTTTAACGGGAAACAAATATTTGATTGAAAATGAAGTATTTAAGGTTATTATCTAATCAATTATGTGTTTGTATCATTTTTATCGTATATTTAATGAATTATTACTAATAAACTGGAAATTCACAAAAACGTGGAAAAACAGCAAAATATTGCCTAATTCGATGATATTTTGTTTATATCACATAAAGGAAAAGGGGGAAGATAAACGTCAAAATATTACTAAATTCGATGATTTATAGTACGAAACAAAAGGAAGAAAACTTGCTTAAAATGCAATATTATGCGAAATTCTGAGATTTGAAGGCGAAATCACATATCGTGCTACTTCGTGAAAAAGTATCGAAATTATGGTAAAAATGAAAATATTTACGTAATATCAAACAACTTGAAAAACGTAAAAAAGTCACTATTAAACCAAATTTAAGGATTTTAACTTCGAATCATAAAGCGAGGTTTCGTATTATTTAGATCCAAGAAAAGACATATGACAATGTTGTATCCAATACAAATGATAAAAATCAATGTGTTTTCATTAGAATGAACTAAAATGTTCCTGATTTTCCGTTTAAATTATCGATGGAAAATGTACACGTAAAACCGCACAATTCCGGCTGAAACGTCGATATATGCAATAAAAACCGAACTTCTCCCCTTTTCAATATCTTACTCAGTATTTTAACGAGAAACAAATAGTTGATTGAAAATGAGGTATTTATGATTAATTTCTAATCAATTACGTGTTTGCATAATTTTTATCGTATATTTAATGTATTAATAACAATAAACTGAAAATTCACAAAACCGTTGAAAAACGGCAAAATATTGCCTAATTCGGTGATATTTTGTTTAAATCACATAAAGGAAAAGGGAATGATAACCGTCAAAATATTGCTAAATTCGATGATGTTTAGTACGAAACAAAGTGCAAGAAAACTTGCTTAAAATGCAATATTATGCGAAAATCTGAGATATGAAGGCCAAATCACATATCGTGATACTACATGAAATAGTTTCGAAATATTGGTAAAAATGAATATATTTACGTAATATCAAACTATATGAAAAACGTGAAAAAAGTCAATATTATTTCAAATTTGAGGATTTTAACTTCGAATCGTAGAGCGAGGTTTCGTATTATTTAGATCCAAAAAAAGACATATGACAATGTTGTTTCCAATACAAATGATAAAATTCAATGTATTTTCATTAGAATTAACTAAAATGTTCCTGATTTTCCGTTTATATTACCGATAGAAGATGTACACGTAAAACCGCACAATTCCAGCTGAAGCATCGATATATGCAATAAAACCGAATTTCTCCCCTTTTCAATATTTTACTCAGAATTTCAACGAGAAACAAGTAGATGATTGAAGATGAAGTATTTAAGTTTATTATTTAATCAATTACGTGTTTGCATCATTTTTATCGTATATTTATTGAATTTATACCAATAAACTGGAAATTCACAAAAACGTGGAAAAACTGCAAAATATTGCCTAATTCGATGATATTTTGTTTAAATCACATAAAGGAAAAGGGGGATGATAAACGTCAAAATATTGATAAATTCGATGATGTTTAGTACGAAACAAAATACAAGAAAACTTGCTTAAATGCAATATTTTGCGAAAATTTGAGATATGAGGGCCAAATCACATATCCTGACACTACAAGAAATAGTATCGAAATATTGGTAAAATGAATATATTTACGTAATATCAAACTACATGAAAAACGTGAAAAAAGTCAATATTATTCCAAATTTGAGGATTTTAACTTCGAATCATAGAGCGAGATATCGAGGTATCGTATTATTTAGATCCAAGAAAAGACATATGAGAATGTTGTTTCCAATACAAATGATAAAAATCAATGTGTTTTCATTAGAATTAACTAAAATGTTCCTGATTTTTCGTTTATATTACCGATGGAAGATGTACATGTAAAACCGTTCTATTTCGGCTGAAACGTCAATATATGCAATAAAAACCGAACTTCTCCCGTTTTCAATATCTTACTCAGTATTTCAACGAGAAACAAATAGATGATTGAAAATGAAGTATTTAAGGTTATTATCTAATCAATTATGTGTTTGTGTCATTTTTATCGTATATTTAATGAATTAATACCAATAAACTGGAAATTCACAAAAACGTGGAAAAACAGCAAAATATTGCCTAATTCGATGATATTTTGTTGATATTTTGTCTGGCAGGCATGCAGGCAGGCAAGCAGGCAGGCTGAAAGAAAATGGAATGACAAAGGGTTACAGACATTTTCTTCACAGACGGTAAAAACTATTATAATCACATTTACACATTTCAATGTGCGACATTCTTACACACACACACACACACACACACACACACACACACACACACACACACACACACACACACACACACACACACACACACACACACACACACACACACACACACACACACACACACACACGCACACACACTCACAGGTTTGTATGTGTCATCTAATCATCAACCTGTCACCTAATCAAACCTGAACACCGTAACCTAAAGCCTAACCTAACCTGTAACCCAAACCAACCTAAAACTGCATAATGGAGTTTACTCAAACATACCAGCCATTTCTCCATTAATGATAGTGCTTATAGCAACTATTTAGTCAAACCAACAACAAATGGAGTGTTTCTCTAAAATGGAAATGTTGGGATGCTATTGATCTCGCACAAATTGCATCCAAATGCCACCAACCTACCGGTAATTAAAGAACCTAAGCAAATGTCATCAAAACATAAATGGCCTTGGCATAAATTCAAATAATTTAAAAGTAAAAATAATCAAAAGTGGCCAAATTTTAGGTCTTAGATATGCTCTCTTAGGCATCATTTAGTCAACACATGTAAAATCACTGAGTCGTGGAACAAGCAGTTTATATATATATACATATGTTAGGCTTATAACACCTATTCCACAATGTCCAACTAGTGACTAACCCTCACTCACTCACAAGGATGCAAGTAACTCACTATTTACTTCTAGGTGAATAAAGGCATTGGGTGAAAGGAAACGCTACCAACAATTACAACCCTGTCCGACCGGGATTCGAACCCTTGAATCCCCGATTGTGAGACGAGAAGGAACAAGTTATTCATTTATGTGTACTCACCTATGTGTGAGTACACAAATAGATCCAATTCATGCTTTAATGCTAATAATTTAAAAATTTAATAATTTAATTTAAATTAATAATTTAATGCACATTAATGCTCGATCCAGCAAGATAGAGCATTAATCTTGGAGTCTGTCCTTTTAGCCGTTGGTTGTTTAAAGCACTGACTTATTTCCCAACCTAACTTAAACCTAAACTTCTCCCCTTTTCAATATCTTACTCAGTATTTTAACAAGAAACAAATAGTTGATGGAAAATGAGGTATTTAAGATTAATTTCTAATCAATTACGTGTTTGCATAATTTTTATCGTATATTTATTGTATTAATAACAATAAACTGAAAATTCACAAAACCGTTGAAAAACGGCAAAATATTGCCTAATTCGGTGATATTTTGTTTAAATCACATAAAGGAAAAGGGAATGATAAACGACAAAATATTGCTAAATTCGATGATGTTTAGTACGAAACAAAATGCAAGAAAACTTGCTTAAAATGCAATATTATGCGAAAATCTAAAATATGAAGGCCAAATCACATATCGTGATACTACATGAAATAGTTTCGAAATATTGGTAAAAATGAATATATTTACGTAATATCAAACTACATGAAAAACGTGAAAAAAGTCAATATTATTCCAAATTTGAGGATTTAAACTTCGAATCGTAGAGCGAGGTTTCGTATTATTTAGATCCAATAAAAGACATATGACAATGTTGTTTCCAATACAAATGATAAAATTCAATGTATTTTCATTAGAATTAACTAAAATGTTCCTGATTTTCCGTTTATATTAACGATAGAAGATGTACACGTAAAACCGCACAATTCCAGCTGAAGCGTCGACATATGCAATAAAAACCGAATTTCTCCCCTTTTCAATATCTTACTCAGTATTTCAACGAGAAACAAATAGATGATTGAAGATGAAGTATTTAAGTTTATTATTTAATCAATTACGTGTTTGCATCATTTTTATCGTATATTTATTGAATTAATACCAATAAACTGGAAATTCACAAAAACGTGGAAAAACAGCAAAATATTGCCTAATTCGATGATATTTTGGTTAAATCACATAAAGGAAAAGGGGGATGATAAACGTCAAAATATTGCTAAATTCGATGATGTTTAGTACGAAACAAATTACAAGAAAACTTGCTTAAATGCAATATTTTGCGAAAATTTGAGATATGAGGGCCAAATCACATATCCTGACACTACATGAAATAGTATCGAAATATTGGTAAAAATGAATATATTTACGTAATATCACACTACATGAAAAACGTGAAAAAAGTCAATATTATTCCAAATTTGAAGATTTTAACTTCGAATCATAGAGCGAGGTTTCGTATTATTTAGATCCAAGAAAAGACATATGAGAATGTTGTTTTCAATACAAATGATAAAAATCAATGTGTTTTCATTAGAATTAACTAAAATGTTCCTGATTTTTCGTTTATATTACCGATGGAAGATGTACATGTAAAACCGTTCTATTCCGGCTGAAACGTCGATATATGCAATAAAAACCGAACTTCTCCCGTTTTCAATATCTTACTCAGTATTTCAACGAGAAACAAATAGATGATTGAAAATGAAGTATTTAAGGTTATTATCTAATCAATTATGTGTTTGTATCATTTTTATCGTATATTTAATGAATTAATTCCAATAAACTGGAAATTCACAAAAACGTGGAAAAACAGCAAAATATTGCCTAATTCGATGATATTTTGTTTATATCACATAAAGGAAAAGGGGGATGATAAACGTCAAAATATTACTAAATTCGATGATTTATAGTACGAAACAAAAGGAAGAAAACTTGCTTAAAATGCAATATTATGCGAAATTCTGAGATTTGAAGGCGAAATCACATATCGTGCTACTACGTGAAAAAGTATCGAAATTATGGTAATAATGAAAATATTTACATAATATCAAACAACTTGAAAAACTTAAAAAAAGTCACTACTAAAACAAATTTAAGGATTTTAACTTCGAATCATAGAGCGAGGTTTCGTATTATTTAGATCCAAGAAAAGACATATGAGAATGTTGTTTTCAATACAAATGATAAAAATCAATGTGTTTTCATTAGAATTAACTAAAATGTTCCTGATTTTTCGTTTATATTACCGATAAAAGATGTATATGTAAAACCGTTCTATTCCGGCTGAAACGTCGATATATGCAATAAAAACCGAACTTCTCCCGTTTTCAATATCTTACTCAGTATTTCAACGAGAAACAAATAGATGATTGAAAATGAAGTATTTAAGGTTATTATCTAATCAATTATGTGTTTGTATCATTTTTATCGTATATTTAATGAATTAATACCAATAAACTGGAAATTTACAAAAACGCGGAAAAACAGCAAAATATTGCCGAATTCGATGATTTTTGTTTATATCACATAAAGGAAAAGGGGGATGATAAACGTCAAAATATTACTAAATTCGATGATTTATAGTACGAAACAAAAGGAAGAAAACTTGCTTAAAATGCAATATTATGCGAAATTCTGAGATTTGAATTCGAAATCACATATCGTGCTACTACGTGAAAAAGTATCGAAATTATGGTAAAAATGAAAATATTTACGTAATATCAAACAACTTGAAAAACGTTAAAAAAGTCACTATTAAAACAAATTTAAGGATTTTAACTTCGAATCATAGAGCGAGGTTTCGTATTATTTAGATCCAAGAAAAGACATGAGAATGTTGTTTTCAATACAAATGATAAAAATCAATGTGTTTTCATTAGAATTAACTAAAATGTTCCTGATTTTTTTTTTATATTACCGATGGAAGATGTACATGTAAAACGGTTCTATTCCGGCTGAAACGTCGATATATGCAATAAAAACCGAACTTCTCCCGTTTTCAATATCTTACTCAGTATTGGTATAAATTCAATAAATATACGATAAAAATGATGCAAACACGTAATTGATTAAATAATAAACTTAAATACTTCATCTTCAATCATCTACTTGTTTCTCGTTGAAATACTGAGTAAAATATTGAAAAGGGGAGAAATTCGGTTTTTATTGCATATATCGATGCTTCAGCTGGAATTGTGCGGTTTTACGTGTACATCTTCTATCGGTAATATAAACGGAAAATCAGGAACATTTTAGTTAATTCTAATGAAAATACATTGAATTTTATCATTTGTATTGGAAACAACATTGTCATATGTCTTTTTTTGGATCTAAATAATACGAAACCTCGCTCTACGATTCGAAGTTAAAATCCTCAAATTTGAAATAATATTGACTTTTTTCACGTTTTTCATATAGTTTGATATTACGTAAATATATTCATTTTTACCAATATTTCGAAACTATTTCATGTAGTATCACGATATGTGATTTGGCCTTCATATCTCAGATTTTCGCATAATATTGCATTTTAAGCAAGTTTTCTTGCACTTTGTTTCGTACTAAACATCATCGAATTTAGCAATATTTTGACGGTTATCATTCCCTTTTCCTTTATGTGTTTTAAACAAAATATCACCGAATTAGGCAATATTTTGCCGTTTTTCAACGGTTTTGTGAATTTTCAGTTTATTGTTATTAATACATTAAATATACGATAAAAATTATACAAACACGTAATTGATTAGAAATTAATCATAAATACCTCATTTTCAATCAACTATTTGTTTCTCGTTAAAATACTGAGTAAGATATTGAAAAGGGGAGAAGTTCGGTTTTTATTGCATATATCGACGTTTCAGCCGGAATTGTGCGGTTTTACGTGTACATTTTCCATCGATAATTTAAACGGAAAATCAGGAACATTTTAGTTCATTCTAATGAAAACACATTGATTTTTATCATTTGTATTGGATACAACATTGTCATATGTCTTTTCTTGGATCTAAATAATACGAAACCTCGCTTTATGATTCGAAGTTAAAATCCTTAAATTTGGTTTAATAGTGACTTTTTTACGTTTTTCAAGTTGTTTGATATTACGTAAATATTTTCATTTTTACCATAATTTCGATACTTTTTCACGTAGTAGCACGATATGTGATTTCGCCTTCAAATCTCAGAATTTCGCATAATATTGCATTTTAAGCAAGTTTTCTTCCTTTTGTTTCGTACTATAAATCATCGAATTTAGTAATATTTTGCCGTTTATCATCCCCCTTTTCCTTTATGTGATATAAACAAAATATCATCGAATTAGGCAATATTTTGCTGTTTTTCCACGTTTTTGTGAATTTCCAGTTTATTAGTATTAATTCATTAAATATACGATAAAAATGATACAAACACATAATTGATTAGATAATAACCTTAAATACTTCATTTTCAATCATCTATTTGTTTCTCGTTGAAATACTGAGTAAGATATTGAAAACAGGAGAAGTTCGGTTTTTATTGAATATATCGACGTTTCAGCCGGAATAGAACGGTTTTACATGTACATCTTCCATCGGTAATATAAACGAAAAATCAGGAACATTTTAGTTATTTCTAATGAAAACACATTGATTTTTATCATTTGTATTGGAAACAACATTCTCATATGTCTTTTCTTGGATCTAAATAATACGAAACCTCGCTCTACGATTCGAAGTTAAAATTCTCAAATTTGGAATAATATTGACTTTTTTCACGTTTTTCATGTAGTTTGATATTACGTAAATATATTCATTTTTACCAATATTTCGAAACTATTTCATGTAGTATCACGATATGTGATTTGGCCTTCATATATCAGATTTTCGCATAATATTGCATTTTAAGCAAGTTTTCTTGCATTTTGTTTCGTACTAAACATCATCGAATTTAGCAATATTTTGACGTTTATCATTCCCTTTTCCTTTATGTGATTTAAACAAAATATCACCGAATTAGGCAATATTTTGCCGTTTTTCAACGGTTTTGTGAATTTTCAGTTTATTGTTATTAATACATAAAATATACGATAAAAATTATGCATTAAATATACATTAAATACACGATAAAAATTATGCAAACACGTAATTGATTAGAAATTAATCTTAAATACCTCATTTTCCATCAACTATTTGTTTCTTGTTAAAATACTGAGTAAGATATTGAAAAGGGGAGAAGTTTAGGTTTAGGTTAGGTTGGGAAATAAGTCAGTGCTTTAAACAATGAACGGCTAAAAGGACAGACTCCAAGATTAATGCTCTATCTTGCTGGATCGAGCATTAATGTGCATTAAATTATTAATTTAAATTAAATTATTAAATTTTTAAATTATTAGCATTAAAGCATGAATTGGATCTATTTGTGTACTCACACATAGGTGTGTACACATAAATGAATAACTTGTTCCTTCTCGTCTCACAATCGGGGATTCAAGGGTTCGAATCCCGGTCGGACAGGGTTGTAATTGTTGGTAGCGTTTCCTTTCACCCAATGCCTTTATTCACCTAGAAGTAAATAGTGAGTTACTTGCATCCTTGTGAGTGAGTGAGGGTTAGTCACTAGTTGGACATTGTGGAATAGGTGTTATAAGCCTAACATATGTATATATATAAACTGCTTGTTCCACGACTCAGTGATTTTACATGTGTTGACTAAATGATGCCTAAGATAGCATATCTAAGACCTAAAATTTGGCCACTTTAGATTATTTTTACTTTTAAATTATTTGAATTTATGCCAAGGCCATTTATGTTTTGAAGACATTTGCTAAGGTTCTTTAATTACCGGTAGGTTGGTGGCATTTGCATGCAATTTGTGCGAGATCAATAGCATCCCAACATTTCCATTTCAGAGAGTGGTGCAGAGGATCAAGAGAATGATGCAGGGGCTTAAAAGGGTGATGCAGAGGCTCAAGAGAGTGATGCAGAGGCTCAAGAGAGGGATGCAGTGGATCATGAGAGTGATACAGAGGCTCAAGAGCGGGAAGCAGAGGCTTACGAGAGTGAGGCAGAGGCTTAAGAGAGGGATGCAGAGGCTCAAGAGGGTGATGCAGAAACTAAAGAGAGTGATGCAGAGGCTCAAGAGAGGGATGCAGAGGCTCAAGAGAGTGATGCAGACGATCAAGAGAGTGATTCAGAGGCTCAAGAGAGTGATGCAGACGATCAAGATAGTGATTCAGAGGCTCAAGAGAGTGATGCAGAGGATCAAGAGAGGGAAGCAGGGGCTTGAGAGACTGATGCAGAGGCTGAAGAGAGTGATGCAGAGGCTAAAGTGAGGGATGCAGAGTCTCATGAGAGGGATGCAGGAGTTCAAGAGAGGAATGCAGAGGCTCAAAAGAGTTATGCAGAGGCCTAAAGAGAGGGATTCAGAGGCTTAAGAGAGTGATTCAGAGGGTGAAGAGAGTGTTGCAGAGGCTCAAGAGAGGGATGGTGAGGCTTAAGAGAGTGAGGCAGAGGCTTAGGAGAGCCCAAGTGCCTATGTACTGCTCGGTAAGAGGAGCATCAGAATGAATGAAACTCTGCTGATATTCGTTTGCGCCATCACCGGGGGATCGAACTTTGACCCTAGGATTACGAGTCGAGAGCGCTGTCCACTCAGCTATAAAGCCCCCTAGTGTGTGTATTGGTGCAAAAGATAATTTGGGAGAAGTTAATGGAAAGGAATGATGTTTGGTGGCCTTGAAGACGCTGGAAGAGGGTTGCCAGTTACGAATTTATCATCAGAGAGCATCCCTATCTTGAGCCTTTTGCAGCACTCTCTTGAGCCTCTGCATCATTCTCTTGAGCCTCAGCAACCCTCTATAAAGTCTCTGCATCACTCTCTTGAGCCTCTGCATCCCTCTAATAAGCCTCTGCATCACTCTCTTGAGCCACTGCACCCCTCTCTTGAGCCTCTGCACCACTTTCCTGAGTCTCTGCATCACTCTCCTGAGCCTCTGCATCATTCTCTTAAACCTCTTCATCCCACTCTTGATCCTCTGCATCACTCTTTTGAGCCTCTGCATCATTCTGTTGAGCCTCTACATCCTTCTCTTAAGCCTCTACATCATTCTCTTGAGCCCTTGCATCACTCTCTTGAGCCTCTGCATCACTCTCTTTAGCCTCTGCATCTCTCTCTTCAGCCTCTGCATCACTCTCTTGATCCTCTGCATCACTCTCTTGATTCTCTGCATCACTCTCTTGAGCCTTTGCATCCCTCTCTTAAGCCTCTGCAACACTCTCGTCAGGCTCTGCATCACTCTCTTAAGCCTCTGCATCCCTCTCTTGAGCCTGTGCATCCCTCTCTTAAGCCTCTGCAACACTCTCTTCAGCCTCTGCACCACTCTCTTCAGCCTCAGCATCACTCTCTTCAGCCTCTGCATCACTCTCTTCAGCTTGTGCATCACTCTCTTGAGCCTCTGCATCCCTCTCTTGAGCCTCTGCATCACTCTCTTCAGGCTCTTCATCCCTCTCTTGAGCCTCTGCAATACTCTCTTCAGCCTCTGCATCACTCTCTTAAGCCTTTGAATCCCTCTCTTGAGGCCTCTGCATAACTCTCTCGAGCCTCTGCATCCCTCTCTTGAGCTTCTGCCTCCCTCTCGTAAGCCTCTGCATCACTCTCGTGAGCCTTTGCATCACTCTCTTGAGCCTCTGCATCCCTCTCTTAGGCCTCTGCAACGCTCTCTTCAGCCTCTGCATCACTCTCTTGAGTCTTTGCATCACTAACTTGAGCCTCTGCATCACTCTCTTATATATAAACTGCTTGTTCCACGACTCAGTGATTTTACATGTGTTGACTAAATGATGCCTAAGATAGCATATCTAAGACCTAAAATTTGGCCACTTTAGATTATTTTTACTTTTAAATTATTTGAATTTATGCCAAGGCCATTTATGTTTTGAAGACATTTGCTAAGGTTCTTTAATTACCGGTAGGTTGGTGGCATTTGCATGCAATTTGTGCGAGATCAATAGCATCCCAACATTTCCATTTCAGAGAGTGGTGCAGAGGATCAAGAGAATGATGCAGGGGCTTAAAAGGGTGATGCAGAGGCTCAAGAGAGTGATGCAGAGGCTCAAGAGAGGGATGCAGTGGATCATGAGAGTGATACAGAGGCTCAAGAGCGGGAAGCAGGTGATGCAGACGATCAAGAGAGTGATTCAGAGGCACCACTCTTTTGGGCCCCCTGCATTCCTCTCTTGAGCCTCTGCATCCCTCTCCCTCAGGAGAGGGACGCAGAGGATGAAGAGAGTGATGCAGAGGTTCAAGAGAGTGATGCAGAGGTTCAAGAGAGTGATGCAGATTCTCAAGAGAGGAATTCAGAGGCTCAATAGAGGGGTGCAGAGGCTTAAGAGAGTGATGCAGTGGCTGAGGAAAGTGTTGCAGAGGCTCATGAGAGGGATGCCGAGGCTCAAGAGAGTGATGGAGAGACTCATGAGAGTTATGCAGAGGCTCAATAAAGTGAGGCAGAGGCTTAAGAGAGTGATGCAGAGGCTTAATAGAGGGGATGCAGAGGCTCAGGAGAGTGATGCAGAGGCTGAAGAGAGTGATGTAGAGGCTTAGGAGAGGGATGCAGTGGTTCAAGAGGGGGATGCTGAGGCTCAGAAGAGGGATGCAGGGGCTCAAGAGAGGGATGCAGAGGCTCAAGAGAGGGATGCAGAGGCTCATGAGAGTGATGCAGAGGCTCAAGAGAGGGATGCAGAGGCTTAAGAGAGTGATGCAAAGGCTCAAGAAAGGGATGCAGAGGCTCATGAGAGGGATGCAGGAGTTTAAGAGAAGGATGCAGAGGCTCAAGAGAGTGATGCAGAGGCTTAAGAGAGGGATGCAGAGGCTCAAGTGAGTGATGCAGAGGCTTAAAAGAAGAATGCAGAGGCTGAAGAGAATGATGCAGAGGCTTGAGAGAGGGATGCAGAGACTCAAGAGAATGACGCAGATGCTCAAGAGAATGATGTAGAGGCTCAAGAGAGTGCTGCAAAAGGCTCAAGAGAGGGATGCAGAGCCTTAAGAGAGTGATGCAAAACCTCAAGAGAGGAATGCAGAGGCTCATGAGAGGGATGCACGAGTTCAAGAGAGGGATGCAGAGGCTCAAGAGAGTGATTCAGAGGCTTACGAGAGTGATGCAGAGGCTTAAGTGAGTGATGCAGATGCTTAAAAGAGGGATGCAGGGGCTCAAGAGAGGGATGCAGAGGCTCAAGAGAGGGATGCAGGGGCTTAGGAGAGGGATGCAGAGGGTCAAGCGAGGGATGCAGAGGCACAAGAGAGGGATGCAGAGGCTCTAGAGAGTGACGCAGAGGCTCAAGAGAGGGATGCAGAGGCTTAAGAGAGTGATGCAAAGGCTCAGGAGAGGGATGCAGAGGCTCATGAGAGCGATGCAGGAGTTCAAGAGAGCGATGCAGAGGCTCATGAAAGGGATGCAGAGGCTTAAAAAAGTGATGCAGAGGCTCTAAAAAGTGATGCAGAGGCTTAAGAGAGGGATGCAGAGGCTCAAGAGAGTGATGCAAAGGCTCAAGCGAGTGATGCAGAGGCTGAAGAGAGTGTTGCAAAGGCTTAAGAGAGGGATGCAGAGGCTTAAGAGAGGGATGCAGAGGCTCATGAGAGTGATGCAGAGGCTCAAGAGAGGGATGCAGAGGCTTAAGAGTGTGTTGCAAAGGCTCAAGAAAGGGATGCAGAGGCTCATGAGAGGGATGCAGGAGTTTAAGAGAGGGATGCAGAGGCTCAAGAGAGTGATGCAGAGGCTTAAGAGAGGGATGCAGAGGCTCAAGAGAGTGATGCAGGAGTTTAAGTAAGAAGTTTTAGTTAACTAAAATGTTCCTGATTTTCTGGTTGTATTACCGATGGAAGATGTACACGTAAAACCGCTCTAATCCGGCTGAAACATCGATATATGCAATAAAAACAGAACATCTCCCCTTTTCAATATCTTACTCAGTATTTTAACGAGAAACAAATAGTTGTTTGAAAATGAAGTATTTAATGTTAATTTCTAATCAATTATGTGTTTGCATCATTTTCATCGTATATTTAATGAATTATTAACAATAAACTGAAAATTCACAAAAAACGTGGAAAACGGCAAAATATAGCCTAATTCCATGATATTTTGTTTAAATCACATAAAGGAAAAGAGGATGATAAACGTCAAAATATTGCTAAGTTCAATGATTTTTAGTACAAAACATGACGTAAGAAAACTTGCTTAAAAATGCAATATTAAGCGAAATTCTCAGATTTAAGGACAAATCACATATCGTGAGAAAACATGATGTATTATCGAAATATTGGTAAAAATAAATATATTTACGCACAATTACACTACATGAAAAACGTGAAGAAAATCGCTATATTACCAAATTTGAGGATTTTAACTTCAAATCATAAAGCGAGGTTCCATAATTTTTAGATCCTAGAAAAGACATAAAGATGTTGTTTCCAATACAAATGATAAAAATCAATGTGTTTTCATTAAAATACTCTAAAATGTTCCTGATTTTCCGTTGATATTAACGATGGAAGATGTACACTTAAAACCGCTCTAATCCGGCTGAAACGTCGATATATACAATAAAAACAGAACTTCTCCTCTTTTCAATATGTTACTCAGTATTTTAACGAGAAACAAATAGTTGATTGAAAATGAAGTATTTTATGTTAATTTCTAATCAATTATGTGTTTGCATCATTTTTATCGTATATATAATGAATTATTAACAATAAAATGAAAATTCACAAAATGTGAAAAAAAGGCAAAATATTGCCTAATTCGATGATATTTTGTTTATATCACATAAAGGAAAAGGAGATGATTAACGTCAAAATATTGCTAAATTCATTGATTTTTTGTTTAAAACAAAACGTAAGAAAACTTGCCTAAAAATTCAATATTAAGCGAAATTCTCAGATTTAAGGACAAATCACATATCGTGAGAAAACATGAAGTATTATCGAAATATTGGTATAAATGAATATATTTACGTACAATCACACAACATGAAAAAGTGAAAAAAATCGCTATATTACCATATTTGAGAATTTTAACTTCAAATCAAAAAGCGAAGATCCATATTATTTAGATCCTAGAAAAGACATATAAAGATGTTGTTTCCAATACAAATGATAAAAATCAATGTGTTTTCATTAAAATACTCAAAAATATTTCTGATTTTCCGTTTATATAACCGATGGAAGACGTACACGTAAAACCGCTCAAATCCGGCTGAAATGTCGATATTTGCAATAAAACAGAACTTCTCCCCTTTTCAATATCTTACTCAATATTGTAACGAGAAACAAATAGTTGATTGAAAATGAAGTATTTAATGATAATTTCAAATCAATTATGTGTTTGGATCATTTTTATCATATATATAATGAATTATTAACAATAAACTGAAAATTCACAAAAACGTGGAAAAACGGCAAAATATTGTTTAATTCGATGATATTTTGTTTATATCACATAAAGGAAAAGGGAATGATAAACGTCAAAATATTGCTATATTCGATGATTTTTTGGACGAAACAAAATGCAAGAAAACTTGCCTAAAATGCAATATTATGCGAAATTCTGATATTTAAAGTCCAAATCACATATCGTGATACTACATGAAATAGTATCGAAATATTAGTAAAAACGAATATATTCACGTGATGTCAAACTACATAAAAAACGTGAACTAAATCGCTCTATTACCTTATTTGAGGACTTTTTCTTCAAATTATAAATCGATGTTTCGTATTATTTAGATCCTAGAAAAGACATATAAAAATGTTGTTTCCAATACAAATGATAAAAATCAATGTGTTTTCATTAGAATTAACTAAAATGTTCCTGATTTTCCGGTTATATTACCGACGGAAGATGTACACGTAAAACCGCTCTAATCCGGCTGAAACGTCGATATATGCAATAAAAACAGAACTTTTCCCCTTTTCAATATCTTACTCAGTATTTTAACGAGAAACAAATAGTTGATTGAAAATGAAGTATTTAATGGTAATTTCTAATGAATTATGTATTTGCATCATTTTCATCGTATATTTAATGAATTATTAACAATAAACTGATAATTCACAAAAACGTGGAAAACAGCAAAATATTGCCTAATTCGATGATATTTTGTTTAAATCACATAAAGGAAAAGAGGATGATAAACGTCAAAATATTGCTAAATTCAATGATTTTTAGTACAAAACAAGACGTAAGAAAACTTGCTTAATAATGCAATATTAAGCGAAATTCTCAGATTTAAGGACAAATCACATATCGTGAGAAAACATGAAGTATTATCGAAATATTGGTAAAAATGAATATATTTACGTACAATTACACTACATGAAAAACGTGAAGAAAATCGCTATATTACCAAATTTGAGGATTTTAACTTCAAATCATAAAGCGAGGTTCCATATTATTTAGATCCTAGAAAAGACATAAAGATGTTGTTTCCAATATAAATGATAAAAATCAATGTGTTTTCATTAAAATACTCTACAATGTTCCGGATTTTCCGTTGATATTACCGATGGAAGATGTACACGCAAAACCGGTCTAATCCGGCTGTAACGTCGATATATGCAATAAAAACAGAACTTCTCTCCTTAACAATATCTTACTCAGTATTTTAACGAGAAACAAATTGTTGATTGAAAATGAAGTATTTAATGTTAATTTCTAATCAATTATGTGTTTGCATCATTTTTATCGTATATATAATGAATTATTAACAATAAACTGAAAATTCACAAAATGTGGAAAAACGGCAAAATATTGCCTAATTCGATGATATTTTGTTTATATCACAAAAAGGAAAAGGAGATGGTAAACGTCAAAATATTGCTAAATTCAATGATTTTTAGTACAAAACAAAACGTAAGAAAACTTGCCTAAAAATGCAATATTAAGCGAAATTCTCAGATTTAAGGACAAATCACATATCGTGAGAAAACATGAAGTACTATCGAAATATTGGTAGAAATGAATATATTTACGTACAATCACACAACATGAAAAAGTGAAAAAAATCGCTATATTACCATATTTGAGAATTTTAACTTCAAATCAAAAAGCGAAGATCCATATTATTTAGATCCTAGAAAAGACATATAAAGATGTTGTTTCCAATACAAATGATAAAAATCAATGTGTTTTCATTAAAATACTCAAAAATATTTCTGATTTTCCGTTTATATAACCGATGGAAGACGTACACGTAAAACCGCTCAAATCCGGCTGAAATGTCGATATTTGCAATAAAACAGAACTTCTCCCCTTTTCAATATCTTACTCAATATTGTAACGAGAAACAAATAGTTGATTGAAAATGAAGTATTTAATGATAATTTCAAATCAATTATGTGTTTGGATCATTTTTATCATATATATAATGAATTATTAACAATAAACTGAAAATTCACAAAAACGTGGAAAAACGGCAAAATATTGTTTAATTCGATGATATTTTGTTTATATCACATAAAGGAAAAGGGAATGATAAACGTCAAAATATTGCTATATTCGATGATTTTTTGTACGAAACAAAATGCAAGAAAACTTGCCTAAAATGCAATATTATGCGAAATTCTGATATTTAAAGGCCAAATCACATATCGTGATACTACATGAAATAGTATCGAAATATTAGTAAAAACGAATATATTCACGTGATGTCAAACTACATAAAAAACGTGAACTAAATCGCTCTATTACCTTATTTGAGGACTTTTTCTTCAAATTATAAATCGATGTTTCGTATTATTTAGATCCTAGAAAAGACATATAAAAATGTTGTTTCCAATACAAATGATAAAAATCAATGTGTTTTCATTAGAATTAACTAAAATGTTCCTGATTTTCCGGTTATATTACCGACGGAAGATGTACACGTAAAACCGCTCTAATCCGGCTGAAACGTCGATATATGCAATAAAAACAGAACTTTTCCCCTTTTCAATATCTTACTCAGTATTTTAACGAGAAACAAATAGTTGATTGAAAATGAAGTATTTAATGGTAATTTCTAATGAATTATGTATTTGCATCATTTTCATCGTATATTTAATGAATTATTAACAATAAACTGATAATTCACAAAAACGTGGAAAACAGCAAAATATTGCCTAATTCGATGATATTTTGTTTAAATCACATAAAGGAAAAGAGGATGATAAACGTCAAAATATTGCTAAATTCAATGATTTTTAGTACAAAACAAGACGTAAGAAAACTTGCTTAATAATGCAATATTAAGCGAAATTCTCAGATTTAAGGACAAATCACATATCGTGAGAAAACATGAAGTATTATCGAAATATTGGTAAAAATGAATATATTTACGTACAATTACACTACATGAAAAACGTGAAGAAAATCGCTATATTACCAAATTTGAGGATTTTAACTTCAAATCATAAAGCGAGGTTCCATATTATTTAGATCCTAGAAAAGACATAAAGATGTTGTTTCCAATATAAATGATAAAAATCAATGTGTTTTCATTAAAATACTCTACAATGTTCCGGATTTTCCGTTGATATTACCGATGGAAGATGTACACGCAAAACCGGTCTAATCCGGCTGTAACGTCGATATATGCAATAAAAACAGAACTTCTCTCCTTAACAATATCTTACTCAGTATTTTAACGAGAAACAAATTGTTGATTGAAAATGAAGTATTTAATGTTAATTTCTAATCAATTATGTGTTTGCATCATTTTTATCGTATATATATAATGAATTATTAACAATAAACTGAAAATTCACAAAATGTGGAAAAACGGCAAAATATTGCCTAATTCGATGATATTTTGTTTATATCACAAAAAGGAAAAGGAGATGGTAAACGTCAAAATATTGCTAAATTCAATGATTTTTAGTACAAAACAAAACGTAAGAAAACTTGCCTAAAAATGCAATATTAAGCGAAATTCTCAGATTTAAGGACAAATCACATATCGTGAGAAAACATGAAGTACTATCGAAATATTGGTAGAAATGAATATATTTACGTACAATCACACTACATGAAAAACGTGAAAAAAATCGCTATATTACCATATTTGAGGATTTTAACTTCAAATCATAAAGCGAGGTTCCATATTATTTAGTTCCTAGAAAAGACATATAAAGATGTTGTTTCCAATACATATGATAAAAATCAATGTGTTTTCATAAAAATACTCTAAAATATTTCTGATTTTCCGTTTATATTACCGATGGAAGACGTACACGTAAAACCACTCAAATCCGGCTGAAACGTCGATATATGCAATATATATAGAACTTCTACCCTTTTTAATATCTTACTCAATATTTTAACGAGAAACAAATAGTTGATTAAAAATGAAGTATTTAATGTTAATTTCTAAACAATTATGTGTTTGCATCATTTTTTTCGTATATATAATGAATTAATAACAATAAACTGAAAATTCGCAAAAACGTGGAAAAACGGCAAAATATTGCCTAATTCGATGATATTTTGTTTATATCACATAAAGGAAAAGGGGATGATAAACGTCAAAATATTGCTATATTCGATGATTTTTAGTACGAAACAAAATGCAAAAAACTTGCTTAAAATGCAATATTAAGCGAAATTCTCAGATTTAATTCTCCGATTTTCACACATATCGTGAGAAAACATGAAGTACTATCGAAATACTGGTAAAAATGAATATATTTACATACAATCACACTACATGAAAAACGTGAAAAAAATCGCTATATTACCATATATGAGGATTTTAACTTCAAATCATAGAGCGAGGTTCCATATTATTTAGATCCTAGAAAAGACATATAAAGTTGTTGTTTCCAATAAATGATAAAAATCAATGTGTTTTCATTAAAATACTCTAAAATATTTCTGATTTTCCGTTTATATTACCGATGGAAGATGTACACGTAAAACCGCTCAAATCCGGCTAAAACATCGATATATGCAATAAAAACAGAACTTCTCCCCTTTTCAATATCTTACTCAGTATTTTAACGAGAAACAAATAGTTGATTGAAAATGAAGCATTTAATGTTAATTTCTAATCGATTATGTGTTTGCATCATTTTTATCGTATATTTAATGAATTTTAAAATAAACTGAAAATTCACAAAAACGTGGAAAACGGCAAAATATTGCCTAATTCGATGATATTTTGTTTAAATCACATAAAGTAAAAGAGGATGATAAACGTCAAAATATTGCTAAATTCAGTGATTTTTAGTACAAAACAAGACGTAAGAAAACTTGCTTAAAAATGCAATATTAATCGAAATTCTCAGATTTAAGGAGAAATCACATATCGTGAGAAAACATGAATTATTATTGAAATATTGGTAAAAATGAATATATTTACGTACAAGTACACTACATGAAAAACGTGAAGAAAATCGGTATATTACCAAATTTGAGGATTTTAACTTCAAATCATAAAGCGAGGTTCCATATTATTTAGATCCTAGAAAAGACATATAAAGATGTTGTTTCCAATACAAATGATAAAAATCAATGTGTTTTCATTAAAATACTCTAAAATATTTATGATTTTCCGTTTATATTACCGATGGAAGACGTACACGTAAAACCGCTCAAATCCGGCTGAAACGTCGATATATGCAATAAAAACAGAACTTCTCCCCTTTTCAATATCTTACTCAGTATTTTAACGAGAAACAAATAGTTGATTGAAAATGAAGTATTTAATGTTAATTTCTAATCAATTATGTGTTTCCATCATTTCTATCATATATTTAATGAATTATTAACAATAAACTGAAAATTCACAAAAACGTGGAAAAACGGCAAAATATTGCCTAATTCGATAATATTTTGTTTATATCTCATAAAGGAAAAGGGGATGATAAACGTCAAAATATTGCTATATTCGATGATTTTTAATAAGAAACAAAATGCAAGAAAACTTGCTTAAAATGCAATATTATGTGAAATTCTGATATATAAAGGCCAAATCACATATCGTGATACTACATGAAATAGTATCGAAATATTAGTAAAAACGAATATATTCACGTGATGTCACACTACATAAAGAACGTGTACAACATCGCTCTATTACCTTATATGAAGATTTTAACTTCAAATCATAAATCGATGTTTCGTATTATTTAGATCCTATAAAAGACATATAAAAATGTTGTTTCCAATACAAATGATAAAAATCAATGTGTTTTCATTAGAATTAACAAAAATTTTCCTGATTTTCCGGTTATATTACCGATGGAAGATGTACACGTAAAACCGCTCTAATCCGGATGAAACGTCGATATATGCAATAAAAAAAGAACTTTTCATCTTTTTAATATCTTACTCAGTATTTGAACGAGAAACAAATAGTTGATTGAAAATGAAGTATTTAATGTTAATTTCTAATCGATTATGTGTTTGCATCATTTTTACCGCATATATAATGAATTATTAACAATAAACTGAAAATTCACAAAAACGTGGAAAACGGCAAAATATTGCATAATTCGATGATATTTTGTTTAAATCACATAATGGAAAAGAGGATGATAAACGTCAAAATTTTGCTAAATTCAATGATTTTTAGTACAAAACAAGATGTAAGAAAACTTGCTTAAAAATGCAATATTAATAGAAATTCTCAGATTTAAGGACAAATCACATATCATGAGAAAACATGAAGTATTATCGGAATATTGGTAAAAATGAATATATTTACGTACAAGAAAAACGTGAAGAAAATCGCTATATTACCAAATTTGAGGATTTTATCTTCAAATCATAAAGCGAGGTTCCATATTATTTAGATCCTAGAAAAGACATATGAATTTGTTGTTTGCAATACAAATGATAAAAATCAATGTGTTTTCATTAAATACTCTAAAATATTTCTGATTTTCCATTTATATTATCGAATGAAGATGTACACGTAAAACCGCTCTAATCCGGCTGAAACGTCGATATATGCAATAAAAACAAAACTTCTCCCCTTTTCAATATCTTACTCAGTACGAGAAACAAATAGTTGATTGAAAATGAAGTATTTAATGTTATTTTCTAATCAATAATGTGTTTGCATCATTTTTATCGTATATATAATGAATTATTACCAATAAACTGAAAATTCAAAAATGTGAAAAAACGGCAAAATATTGCCTAATTCGATGATATTTTGTTTATATCACATAAAGGAAAAGGAGATGATAAACGTCAAAATATTGCTAAATTCAATGATGATGATTTTCAATGGTTAAATAGTGACTTTTTCACGTTTTTCATGTAGTTTGATATTACGTAAATATATTCATTTTTACCAATATTTCGATACTATTTCATGTAGTATCACGATTTGTGATTTTGCCTTCAAATCTTAGAATTTCGCATAATATTGCATTTTAAGCAAGTTTTCTTCCATTTTGTTTCGTACGAAAAATCATCGAATTTAGCAATATTTTGACGTTTATCATCCCCTTTTCCTTTATGTGATTTAAATAGAATATCATCGAATTAGCCAATATTTTGACGTTTTTCCACGTTTTTGTGAATTTTTTGTTTTTTGGTATTAATTCATTATATATACGATAAAAATGATGCAAACACATAATTGATTAGATAATATCCTTAAATACTTCATTTTCAATCAACTATTTGTTTCTCGGTAAAATACTAAGAAAGATATTGAAAAGGGGAGAAGTTCTAATTTAATTGCATATATCGACGTTTTTGCCGTAATAGAGAAGTTTTCGTGTAGAGCGGTTTTAGTTAATTCTAATGAAAACACATTGACTTTTATCATTTGTATAGGAAACTACATTGTTATATGTCTTTTCTTGGATCTAAATAATACGAAACATTGCTCTATGAATTGAAGTTAAAATCCTCAAATATGGTTAAATAGGGACTTTTTTCACGTTTTTCATGTAGTTTGATATTACGTAAATATATTCATTTTTACCAATATTTCGATACTGTTTTATGTAGTATCACGATATGTGATTTGGCCTTTAAATCTCAGAATTTCGCATAATATTGCATTTTAATCAAGTTTTCTTGCATTTTGTTTCGTACAAAAAATCATCGAATTTAGCAATATTTTGACGTTTACCATCCCCTTTTCCTTTATGAACACATAATTGATTAACCTTAAATACTTCATTTTCAATCATCTATTTGTTTCTCGTCAAAATACTAAGTAAGATATTAAAAAGGGGAGAAGTTCTGTTTTTATTGCATATATTGACGTTTCAGCCGGATTAGAGCGTTTTTCGTGTACATCTTCCATCGGTAATATAAACGGAAAATCAGGAACATTTTAGTTAATTCTAATGAAAACACATTGATTTTTATCATTTGTATTGGAAACAACATTGTCCTATGTCTTTTCTTGGAACTAAATAATACGAAACCTCGCTCTATGATTCGAAGTTAAAATCTTCAAATATTGTAAAATAGTGAATTTTTCACGTTTTTCATGTAGTTTGATATGACGTAAATATATTCATTTTTACCAATATTTCGATACTATTTTATATAGTATCACGATATGTGATTTGGCCTTCAAATCTCAGAATTTCGCATAATATTGCATTTTAAGCAAGTTTTCTTGCATTTTGTTTCGTACGAAAAATCATCGAATTTAGCAATATTTTGACGTTTATCATCCCCTTTTCCTTTATGTGAAATAAAGTGAAATAAAAATAAAATATCATCGAATTTTCCAATATTTTGACGTTTTTCCACGTTTTGGTGAATTTTTAGTTTATTGTTATTAATTTATTATATATACGATAAAAATGATGCAAACACATAATTGATTAGATAATAACCTTAAATACTTCATTTTCAATCAACAATTTGTTTCTCGGTAAAATACTGAGTAAGATATTAAAAAGGGGAGAATTTCTTTTTTAATTCCATATATCGACGTTTCAGCCGTTATAGAGCGGTTTTCGTGTACATCTTCCATCGGTAATATAAACGGAAAATCAGGAACATTTTAGTTAATTCTAATGAAAACACATTTATTTTTATCATTTGTATTGGAAACAACATTGTCATATGTCTTTTCTTGGATCTAAATACTACGAAACCTCGCTCTATGATTCGAAGTTAAAATCCTCAAATATGGTAAAACAGTGACTTTTTCACGTTTTTCATGTAGTTTGATATTACGTAAATATATTAATTTTTACCAATATTTCGATACTACTTAATGTTTTCTCACGATATATGATTTGGATTTCAAATCTCAGAATTTCGCATAATATTGCATTTTAAACATGTTTTCTTGCATTTTGTTTCGTACGAAAAATCATCGAATTTAGCAATATTTTGACGTTTATCATCCCCTTTTCCTCTATGTGATTTAAACAAAATATCATCGAATTAGAAAATATTTTGCCGTTTTTCCACGTTTTTGTGAATTTTCAGTTTATTGGTATTAATTCATTCTATATACGACAAAAATGATGCAAACACATAATTGATTAGATAATAACCTTAAATACTTCATTTTCAATCAACTATTTGTTTCTCGATAAAATACTGAGTAAGATATTGAAAAGGGGAGTTCTTTTTTTATTGCATATATCGACGTTTCAGCCTGAATAGAGCGGTTTTCGTGTACATCTTCCATCGGTAATATAAACGGAAAATCAGGAACATTTTAGTTAATTCTAATGAAAATACATTGATTTTTATCATTTGTATTGGAAACAACATTTTCATATGTCTTTTCTTGGATCTAAATAATACGAAACCTCGCTCTATGATTCGAAGTTAAAATCCTCAAATATGGTAAAATAGTGACTTTTTCACGTTTTTCATGTAGTTTGATATTACGTAAATATGTTCATTTTTACCAATATTTCAATACTGTTTTATGTAGTATCACGATATGTGATTTGGCCTTCATATCTTAGAATTTCGCATAATATTGCATTTTAAGCAAGTTTTCTTGCAATTTGTTTCGTATTTCGATTCGTATTTCTGGCATTTTGTTTCGTACGAAAAATCATCGAATTTAGCAATATTTTGACGTTGATCATCCCCTTTTCCTTTATGTGATTTAAACAAAATATCATCGAATAAGGCAATT